>NW_017673840.1:38987-89153 GCF_001879085.1 Nicotiana attenuata
GTGTGCTCGTTCAATAGCCTCGTTCACCTTGGCTAATTCAGACTCCAGGTTAAAATTTTCTTGGCCCATTTCTACCAAGGTGTCACGACGAGACTTTAAAAAGGTCCAACTTACCTCAACATTGGTCGACTCTTCAAGAAGTTCATAATCTCTCTCCCAAGCAGCAACTTCATTCTTAAGTTCTTCATTTTTAGCTAAGACAGAACTATAAGATAATTGAAGGGTGGTATGAGAATTCTCTAGAGCATGAACCTTATCTACAGAAACTCGCAGTTCTTCTTGTACTCGTGAAAGGTTTGTGCTAAGCTCCCCCGCATGCATTCTTTCTGAGCTAGCAAAAGTCTTTAGAGCCCTATTTTCCTCGTTGACCTTGGACAACTGTTCCGAAAAGGAAGATTCAAGGCGTCTTTTTTCCTTCTCAGTTTTGCTTGAAATAGCTTTAATTATCTCCAGCTCGGAGGTTAGTGCTTGAACTTGTTTCTCCAAGGTATGTTTCCTCTCTTCCAAGTTCTCCATATCGATTTGTACACTTTCAAACTGGCCCTTCCAGTTGTTTGCCTCCAATTGAGAACCACGGGCAGCTTCTTCTGCATCATGAGCAGTCTTTTCCAAGTCACGAGCCAGTTTTTCCAAAAGAGAGATTCGGGTCATTAGTTCAGTACCGATAAGATTGGCCTACATGAACAGGAAAAAAAAGGCAGGCAAGGTTAGGATTCCCGAAGTCAAAAGTCTTGATAAAATAAAAGACCAGAAAATACCTTCAAAGTCGCATGAACTATGTCATTCATGAGGGTTATATTACTATGGCTTTCAAGTTTAGCCTTCTCAATGGGGCCAATCAGAGGCTCGAGCCAAGTATCAGCTTGCCCGGACTTTCTTAAAAGACTGTTGTTGGCAGGAATCTCAATGATCACGCTCCTCATAGCAGAACCCCTACTTGAAGAGCCCACTTCTGTACAGTGGACAATGGGGGGAGGAATTACTGAAGGAGGAGCAGTGGAAGGAGTAAAAATAATGGAGGAAGGTACGGAAGTAGTAGTTGATAAGGTAAAGAAGCAATCACAGGAACGAAGAAGTAAAAGAAGCAAAGGGAGTTCATTTAGAACTGGTCCTAAAGACCCACTATCGAAACCACTGATAAAAGAGCTTGATTTATAGATTCATGAGTGTCAGGAGGAGGAGAAACATCATCATCAGGGATGATCACCAGAGTAATAACAGGTTCGGAAAGAGATAGGTGAGGAGAGATATCAGCATCATTTTCAGAGATGATACGTCTCCTGACTCTTGGTCTTGACACCAAAGAACCCTCGTCTTCTTCTTCAGAATCATCTTCTTCAGCAGTTTTTCTCTTTACAGATCCCAAGAATATATCTTGAACTGAAGATCCTAAGAATAATATCTTGATCTGAAGAGTGCGAGCACTTAAGAAATCACGGGACGCCCAAGATGGCCTCTGGATAATTCCTCGATGGCAAAAACCTGATAGAAAGAAGGTTAAAAGTGAGAAAACAAAAATACTTAAATAGATAAGGGTAAAAATTAGAAATCCTTACCATGAGTTTTTTACTTTCCAACCATAACGGTTTGGAAAGAGTTTTCCATGATCTACCCTCCATTGGGGCAATCTTCAGTAACTTTTCTACCCAACCACGGAAGTTGGGCACAGATTCCACAACACCCATGGTTGCTGAAAAGAAAAAGAAGCAAGATTAAGAAAAATAAACAAGCCTAGGAGATAAAAAGGCATGAGAAAAAATTTAACACCTTACGTGTGCAAAATTCCACTTCTCAGGAAAGCGAATGTTCTTTTCACCCACTAAACCAGCAGTGGGAGCAGCAACAAACCGAGCGCATACCAGTCACGGTCTTTATCATCCTCGGGACTCACTAAGGCCTCTTACTCCTGGCTGCTAAACCAAACACGCCGTTTTCGAAAAAGCCTAGGGGAGTAAAGATGAATTAGATGGGGTAAAGTGAATTCAACGTCTGCCATGTTAGCAAGGTGCCTCAAACAGGCGACAACTCTCCACACAATCGGAACCAATTTGACCCAAACATACATAGAAAAAACGAAAAAAAATCTAGAATGACCGGGTCAATGGCCGGTTTAAACGTAGAGTAAGAGGGATATGTGTAAACGAAGGAGAATCCTATCAAGTAAGATGTGATCCTTTGATTCGAGTTAGGTATGATTAATTGGGAAATTGTCACTCCAATGACAGTCCTGTACGAACAATGGGAGCTAAATCTTCTATGATTTGAGTAGGAAAGGGTATCAGCATGATCTAAAGAAGCAACTTGAGTTCTAAGAGATCTCTATCATGATGAAAGGAACATTTCAGAGGGGATTATTCCCTCAACCAAAGGCTCACGAAGTGGCTCAGAAGATTCTTTGTTACGAGAAGAACTCCTCTGAGAATTGTGAACCCCTAGTCCAGAAGAGGGACCAGAGCTAGAAGAAGGAGTTGACGTACTACCACGAACAGATCCAAGGCTACGGAGTCTACCCCCTCTTTTGTGTCTAATCGGAGCATTGGGGAAGCTATCCAGAATGGGGGTTCTCTTAGGGTTAGGATTTGATGAAGCCATAGCAGAGAAGGTTGAAGTGGAGTAGAAAATAATAAGGAGATTTCGAAAGATTAGAATGTTTGATACGCTTTATGTGAAACAAGACGAGAAGAGAAGTTATATTTATACTAATGGATAACTAGCAAGAGGAAAAGTATGATGATGGAAGAACCATAATGATGATAACTGATACTTCGTAAAAAGTGAAGCCGAAAAGAAAGCCTAAAAAAAGCGCTGGAAAATAGTACGACCAATAAAGAAGATGACACGTGTCTAAAGCATTAAATGGAAGTGATAATTGAAGCGTCAACTCTGTCAGAGCATTAATGGTGACAAAATTCTCTCTTTATTGAATTCCACTTCCCAAATATTCAAAATGATGAATAAATGGAAAGTGGTGGGACTATCTTTATTGGGAAAAATTGTATTTATATATATATATATATGGTGACGTGTCATGACACGTAGACTGGTCAAACAGTCAATGATATAAGGTTGGTTGACAGATACGAGCAGCAACAGATACGAGCAACAACAGATACGAGTAAGCTAAATAAAGAAGGCACGATCATTCATACAGTAATTCAACGCTCGTACCTATTCAAGACATTCAAAGGTCAAAGATCGAGAAGAGTCAAAGGAATGAATCTGACAGCAAAAAAAGAGCCCAGATACAGCATTTAATGAGTATTAAATGCTAAAAATGTTAGAGAATATGTATTTAATATTATGATTGCATAACGTAATATTTAAGGTCATTAATTACCCATAGTTGCCTTATTATGACAAAGGTAAAGTCTGTATCCCCAAAACGGCTATAAAAGGAAAGTCACAAACAACAGTTAGGACAAGAGAAAAATACTACTGGAATATACTTTGATTTACTGCTTTCTGATTATATTATTCACAAATCTCTTTCTTTATATACTTTTTTCGATTATCAGTAACCCGAGTTCTTCTTAAAATTCAAGCTTTGA
The DNA here is from genome assembly GCF_001879085.1 of Nicotiana attenuata. Classification (NCBI taxonomy): domain Eukaryota; kingdom Viridiplantae; phylum Streptophyta; class Magnoliopsida; order Solanales; family Solanaceae; genus Nicotiana; species Nicotiana attenuata. The sequence goes on from NW_017673840.1 coordinate 42,536, forward strand.
CCTAAAATCTAATTTTTGGTTGAACACCATGTGGCTATCAACGATGCATAGATGATTTGCCATCACTGTTTGACTATAGTATGTACAATTCTCAAAACATAATGCATTTATCAAACATAATGCATTATGTTTTGTACAAAATCATACCATTAAATATAATTTTTATACAAATACAAATTTTATATAAAATTCTATACAATATCTTTGTATATTTTGTATCTGATTTATAATATAGTAAAAACAAATTTCATACAACTAATTATATATTATACAACGTATCTACAACTTAGCTATAACTTATCAACAATTTTCTTACATTATTTCTACTCAGTTATCTACAACTTAAATATAATTTTTATACAATATTGTTCAACTTTATACAATATATATATATATATATATATATATATTATATATATATATATATATATATATATATATATACAATTTAGTAAATATAATGTATATCATGTCTTCTTCTTCTTCTTCGAGTTTCAATCTGAAATTCAGCCAAAATCAAGTCTTAATCTTCACCAAAACATCCTCAAAATTGAGATATAAACTCCAAATCATATCTCAATTGTTTGCAAAAACACCCAATCCAAACAAATAATGATTTTTAAAAATCCAAATTCGAATTTAAAGCTTCAAAGCTTTTTAATGGCTGTCAATGGTGGAATTGCTGCTCTATTTTCCTTTGCTTTACATTACTGAAATTAGGGATTAAGAGATAGAGAGAGACGTTGAGAGAATCCCCATTCTTTGCAACAACACCCTATCAAACAAATAATATTTTTGAAAACTCAAAATCGAATTCAAAGCTTCAAAGCTTTTTGATGGTTGTCAATGGTGGAATTGCTGCTCTCTTATGCAAGGATACGTGGGGGGAGGGGGGGGATATGGAGAGAGAAACGTGGGGAGAGTGGGATACGGAGAGAGAAACGTGGGGAGAGAGGGATACGGAGAGAGAGAAACGTGGGGGGAGTGGGATTTGTACGTTACAGTGATTGTAGGAATTGATTAATTATCCTTAAATCCTAAAAATGTACATAATTGGTAATTTTGTATATAGGGAGGTAATTAAAGTGAAACTTGAGTAGGGAGGGTAATAAAGTTTCTAATAGTGTTTAGGTATGTAAAAATCCCAAAATAAAATAAACATAGCTATAAAATTTCGTAAATTTAATTAAACAATACATTCAATCCTAAAAAAACGAGATAAAACTGTACCTACATTTTAGGCATAATTTGGAAATAAGGATTCCTAATTTGGATTCAATAAGAGAAAATTTAACGTAATTATAAAATTAATTAAACAATACATATTTTAATCAAGCTAGTGTCCAATTTGTTTATAGCTTATAGAACTAATACAAGTTAAATTAAAGGGAGGAAGATTAACTGATTATTTTTGTCTCTTTCTCTTAATCTCTAAATGATTAAAGCTAATAGTTACGAGTGTGTATATATATATATATATATATATATTATATATATTTGTGTGCGGTTAAAATCGGGGAATCCATTTCCGCCATTAAGGTATGTTCGGAATGTCCTAACAGCATATCGAGGCATGGTGAGATCGTGATCGGGCTCCCTATCTCGAGTATCATCCGCGGCCCTGCAGTGGCTCGGAGGTTAAGGGATCTGTCCGCGACTCAGCAGAGGTTACAAAGATGAGGGACTCCCAAGGCAAGCAGCTAGAATCAATAGGCTCTGGTATCTTGTCTAGCCATCCCATCCCCGTATCTTTACATTTAATGCCATCCTGTACTATACCGAGTCCCCTCGCCTATAAAAGGGACTCATCCACTTTGTAAGGGACTGATGTTTGCTCTATTTCTCCACAGTGCAAATAATATCTCTCTTCCCTCTTTCTTCTGAATTGTTCATATTCTCACTGGCCCGAGGTCGCCTTAGCATTTTATCGTTTTCTTATTTGTTCTTCACTACTTTGCTCAATATTGGTAACATAGAGTTTTGTTTAGCCATACATCCGCCTGTTATCCATTCCCGATTGCCCTCAGTAGCTCGAGTCGGCTTGAAACCTTGCCCGAGGTCCCCGCAGGCCGACTTTGCATCCGGGCAACAAATTCTCCTTGGTTCGGACTACTGACTCGTGTGAGCACGTGATTTTTGCTCGCCACGAATTACTCCTACAGAATTCTTAGATTTAGGATTTTTCTTTTAATTATTGATTTTAGGATTTAATTGCATAATTTTCGTGTTTATTTGCATTTTTTCTGTGTTGCATTTTTAATTTAACATAATTCATAAAAAATACAAAAATACGCATTGCATTTGCATTTAGGATTTAATTTTATATTTTTAGATTAATTAGTAATTAGGGTTTTTACAAAAATACAAAAATCACAACAAAAAAAAATTGATTTGTTTTGCTTGGTTTAAATTTTAGCTTTGAGTTTTATTAGTTCCTTTAAATTGGTTATTCATTAATAGTTGTGTTTATTAATTATAGAATAATATAATTAGGTAGATTAATTTAATCTTTTAGGTTTAATTTTAGTTTAATATTTGAAAGAAAAATAAAAGAATAATAAAAGAATTTGAGCTTCCTAATAAAAGTCCTAATTGGGCCAGCCCAAACCAAAATCCACCCAGGACCCGCTAAAATACCATTCTCTCCTTTGGGTGTGACGCATATCTAGCTTATGTGAGAGATGTCAGTATTGATACCCCTACAGTTGATTCAGTCCCAATAGTGCGGTATTTCTCTGATGTGTTTCCAGCTGACCTTCCGGGCAAGCCGCCCGATAGAGATATTGATTTTGGCATTGATCTGTTGCCAAGCATTCAGCCCATTTCTATTCCTCTGTACTGTATGGCTCAACCTGAGTTGAAGGAGTTGAAGGAGAAGTTGCAGGAATTGCTTGATAAGGGTTTCATTTGGCCCAGTGTATCACCAGAAGTGTGCTCCATTCTAGTGGATGGACGACACACCGATACTCAAGAATGCACTTCTCGGGTGAAAAGATCTTCGGGCGGCTCAAGTCTAACCAAATTAACTTCAAAGCACAAATAAAACACATAAGAAACTATTCCGGATCCTAAAGTTTCAATCTTTAACAAAATCTAAAAATCGACCCCCCGGGCCCGCACCTCGGAGCCGACAAATTCTACAAATTCCGAATACCCATTCCAATATGAGTTCAACCATACAAAATTTACCAAATTCCGATACCATTTCATCCCTCAAATCATGAAATTTCGTTTTGAAAAGTTTCTTCAAAAATCCAACATTTTCCCTAACTAAAAACACAATTTAAATGATAAAATCAAATCGCATGAACTATGTCATTCATGAGGGTTATATTACTATGGCTTTCAAGTTTAGCCTTCTCAATGGGGCCAATCAGAGGCTCGAGCCAAGTATCAGCTTGCCCGGACTTTCTTAAAAGACTGTTGTTGGCAGGAATCTCAATGATCACGCTCCTCATAGCAGAACCCCTACTTGAAGAGCCCACTTCTGTACAGTGGACAATGGGGGGAGGAATTACTGAAGGAGGAGCAGTGGAAGGAGTAAAAATAATGGAGGAAGGTACGGAAGTAGTAGTTGATGAAGGTAAAGAAGCAATCACAGGAACGGAAGAAGTAAAAGAAGACAAAGGGAGTTCATTTAGAACTGGTCCTAAAGACCCACTATCGAAACCACTGATAAAGAGCTGATTTATAGATTCATGAGTGTCAGGAGGAGGAGAAACATCATCATCAGGGATGATCACCAGAGTAATAACAGGTTCGGAAAGAGATAGGTGAGGAGAGATATCAGCATCATTTTCAGAGATGATACGTCTCCTGACTCTTGGTCTTGACACCAAAGAACCCTCGTCTTCTTCTTCAGAATCATCTTCTTCAGCAGTTTTTCTCTTTACAGATCCCAAGAATATATCTTGAACTGAAGATCCTAAGAATATATCTTGATCTGAAGAGGTGCGAGCACTTAAGAAATCACGGGACGCCAAGATGGCCTCTGGAGTAATTCCTCGAATGGCAAAACCTGATAGAAAGAAGGTTAAAAGTGAGAACAACAAAAATACTTAAATAGATAAGGTAAAAATAGAAATCCTTACCATGAGTTTTTACTTTCCAACCATAACGGTTGGAAAGAGTTTTCCATGATCTACCCTCCATTGGGGCAATCTTCAGTAACTTTTCTACCCAACCACAGAAGTTGGGCACAGATTCCACAACACCCATGGTTGCTGAAAAGAAAAAGAAGCAAGATTAAGAAAAATAAACAAGCCTAGGAATAAAAAGGCATGAGAAAAATTTAACACTTACGTGCAAAATTCCACTTCTCAGGAAAGCGAATGTTCTTTTCACCCACTAAACCAGCAGTGGGAGCAGCAACAAACCGAGCATACCAGTCACGGTCTTTATCATCCTCGGGACTCACTAAGGCCCTCTTACTCCTGGCTGCTAAACCAAACACGCCGTTTCGAAAAAGCCTAGGGGAGTAAAGATGAATTAGGTGGGGTAAAGTGAATTCAACGTCTGCCATGTTAGCAAGGTGCCTCAAACAGGCGACAACCCTCCACACAATCGGACCAATTTGACCCAAACATACATAGAAAAAACGAAAAAAATCTAGAATGACCGGGTCAATGGCCGGTTTAAACCGTAGAGTAAAGGGATATGTGTAAACGAAGGAGAATCCTATCAAGTAAGATGTGATCCTTTGATTCGAGTTAGGTATGATAATTGGGAAATTGTCACTCCAATGACAGTCCTTACGAACAATGGGAGCTAAATCTTCTATGATTTGAGTAGGAAAGGGATCAGCATGATCTAAAGAAGCAACTTGAGTTCTAAGAGACTCTCTATCATGATGAAAGGAAATTTCAGAGGGGATTATTCCCTCAACCAAAGGCTCACGAAGTGGCTCAGAAGATTCTTTGTTACGAGAAGAACTCCTCTGAGAATGTGAACCCCTAGTCCCAGAAGAGGGACCAGAGCTAGAAGAAGGAGTTGACGTACTACCACGAACAGATCCAAGGCTACGGAGTCTACCCCCTCTTTTGTGTCTAATCGGAGCATTGGGGAAGCTATCCAGAATGGGGGTTCTCTTAGGGTTAGGATTTGATGAAGCCATAGCAGAGAAGGTTGAAGTGGAGTAGAAAATAATAAGGAGATTTCGAAAGATTAAAATGTTTGATACGCTTTATGTGAAACAAGACGAGAAGAGAAGTTATATTTATACTAATGGATAACTAGCAAAGAGGAAAAGTATGATGATGGAAGAACCATAATGATGATAACTGATACTTCGTAAAAAGTGAAGCCGAAAAGAAAGCCTAAAAAAGCGCTGGAAAATAGTACGACCAATAAGAAGATGACACGTGTCTAAAGCATTAAATGGAAGTGATAATTGAAGCGTCAACTCTGTCAGAGCATTAATGGTGACAAAAATTCTCCTTTATTGAATTCCACTTCCCAAATATTCAAAATGATGAATAAATGGAAAGTGGTGGGACTATCTTTATTGGGAAAAATTGTATTTATATATATATATATATGGTGACGTGTCATGACACGTAGACTGGTCAAACAGTCAATGAATTAAGGTTGGTTGACAGATACGAGCAGCAACAGATACGAGCAACAACAGATACGAGTAAGCTAAATAAAGAAGGCACGATCATTCATACAAGTAATTCAACGCTCGTACCTATTCAAGACATTCAAAGGTCAAAGATCGAGAAGAGTCAAAGGAATGAATCTGACAGCAAAAAAGAGCCCAGATACAGCATTTAATGAGTATTAAATGCTAAAAATGTTAGAGAATATGTATTTAATATATATGATTGCATAACGTAATATTTAAGGTCATTAATTACCCATAGTTGCCTTATTATGACAAAGGTAAAGTCTGTATCCCCAAAACGGCTATAAAAGGAAAAGTCACAAACAACAGTAGGACAAGAGAAAAATACTACTGGAATATACTTTGATTTACTTGCTTTCTGATTATATTATTCACAAATCTCTTTCTTTATATACTTTTTTTCGATTATCAGTAACCCGAGTTCTTCTAAATTCAAGCTTTGACCTAAAATCTAATTTTTGGTTGAACACCATGTGGCTATCAACGATGCATAGATGATTTGCCATCACTGTTTGACTATAGTTAGTACAATTCTCAAACATAATGCATTTATCAAACATAATGCATTATGTTTTGTACAAATATCATACCATTAAATATAATTTTTATACAAATACAAATTTTATATAAAATTTATACAATATCTTTTGTATATTTTGTATCTGATTTATATATAGTAAAAACAAATTTCATACAACTAATTATATATTATACAACGTATCTACAACTTAGCTATAACTTATCAACAATTTTCTTACATTATTTCTACTCAGTTATCTACAACTTAAATATAATTTTTATACAATATTGTTCAACTTTAATACAATATATATATATATATATATATATATATATATATATATATATATATATATATATATATATACAATTTAGTAAATATAATGTATATCATGTCTTCTTCTTCTTCTTCGAGTTTCAATCTGAAATTCAGCCAAAATCAAGTCTAATCTTCACCAAAACATCCTCAAAATTGAGATATAAACTCCAAATCATATTCTCAATTGTTTGCAAAAACACCCAATCCAAACAAATAATGATTTTTAAAAATCCAAATTCGAATTTAAAGCTTCAAAGCTTTTTAATGGCTGTCAATGGTGGAATTGCTGCTCTATTTTCCTTTGCTTTACATTACTGAAATTAGGGATTAAGAGATAGAGAGAGACGTTGAGAGAATCCCCATTCTTTGCAACAACACCCTATTCAAACAAATAATATTTTTTGAAAACTCTAATTCGAATTCAAAGCTTCAAAGCTTTTTGATGGTTGTCAATGGTGGAATTGCTGCTCTCTTATGCAAGATACGTGGGGGGAGGGGGGGGATATGGAGAGAGAAACGTGGGGAGAGTGGGATACGGAGAGAGAAACGTGGGGAGAGAGGGATACGGAGAGAGAAACGTGGGGGGAGTGGGATTTGTACGTTACAGTGATTGTAGGAATTGATTAATTATCCTTAAATCCTAAAAATGTACATAATTGGTAATTTTGTATATAGGAGGTAATTAAAGTGAAACTTGAGTAGGGAGGGTAATAAAGTTTCTAATAGTGTTTAGGTATGTAAAAATCCCAAAATAAAATAAACATAGCTATAAAATTTCGTAAAATTTAATTAAACAATACATTCAATCCTAAAAAACGAGATAAAACTGTACCTACATTTAGGCATAATTTGGAAATAAGGATCCTAATTTGGATTCAATAAGAGAAAATTTAACGTAATTATAAAATTTAATTAAACAATACATATTTTAATCAAGCTAGTGTCCAATTTGTTTATAGCTTAGAACTAATACAAGTTAAATTTAAAGGGAGGAAGATTAAACTGATTATTTTTGTCTCTGTTCTCTTAATCTCTAAATTGATTAAGCTAATAGTTACGAGGTGTATATATATATATATATATATATATATATTTGTGTGCGGTAAAATCGGGGGAATCCATTTCCCGCCATTAAGGTATGTTCGGAATGTCCTAACAGCATATCGAGGCTGTGAGATCGTGATCGGGCTCCCTATCTCGAGTATCATCCGCGGCCCTGCAGTGGCTCGGAGGTTAAGGGATCTGTCCGCGACTCAGCAGAGGTTACAAAGATGAGGGACTCCCAAGGCAAGCAGCTAGAATCAATAGGCTCTGGTATCTTGTCTAGCCATCCCATCCCCGTATCTTTACATTTAATGCATCCTGTACTATACCGAGTCCCCTCGCCTATAAAAGGGGGACTCATCCCACTTTGTAAGGGACTGATGTTGCTCTATTTCTCCACAAGTGCAATAATATCTCTCTCTCCCTCTTTCTTCTGAATTGTTCATTCTCACTGGCCCGAGGTCGCCTTAGCATTTTATCGTTTTCTTATTTGTTCTTCACTACTTTGCTCAATATTGGTAACATAGAGTTTTGTTTAGCCATACATCCGCCTGTTATCCCATTCCCGATTGCCCTCAGTAGCTCGAGCTCGGCTTGAACCTTGGCCCCGAGGTCCCCGCAGGCCGACTTTGCATCCGGGCAACAAATCTCCTTGGTTCGACTACTGACTCGTGTGAGCACGTGATTTTTGCCTCGCACGAATTACTCCTACAGAATTCTTAGATTTAGGATTTTTCTTTTAATTATTTGATTTTTAGGATTTAATTGCATAATTTTCGTGTTTATTTGCATTTTTCTGTGTGCATTTTTAATTTAACATAATTCATAAAAAATACAAAAATACGCATTGCATTTGCATTTAGGATTTAATTTTATATTTTTAGATTAATTAGTAATTAGGGTTTTTACAAAAATACAAAAATCACAACAAAAAAAAATTGATTTGTTTTGCTTGGTTTAAATTTTAGCTTTGAGTTTTATTAGTTTCCTTTAAATTGGTATTTCATTAATAGTTGTGTTTATTAATTATAGATTAATATAATTAGGTAGATTAATTTAATCTTTTAGGTTTAATTTTAGTTTTAATATTTGAAAAGAAAAATAAAAGAAAATAAAAGAATTTGAGCTTCCTAATAAAAGCTCCTAATTTGGGCCAGCCCAAACCAAATCCACCCAGGACCCGGTCAAAATACCCAAAGAACCGGCCCAAACCGCCCCAGAACCCGTCCAATTACCCGGTCCAGGATCCCTTTGTCCTCAAACGACGTCGTATCGTTAAATTTAATCCCAGCCATCGAGGTTTGATGATCAAACGGCTGGGAAGCTTGGATAAAATAATATATTAGTGTCCTAAGCTACCTACCCACCCCCCTCTCACTCACCGTCTCAACAAAACTCTCAGAACCCTGTAACCCCCTCGTCTCCCCCGTCTGCAGCCGCCGGAAATCGCCCATGGCGGCGGCGAGTCTCCAATCGCCGTCAAAATCACACCAGTTCTTCCTCTCCTCTTCCGCATGCCCATGGCACCAATATCCTCCTTCGAATCCAACCGGAGTCCCTCGAAATTTCAAAACCCTAGCCGCCGCCTTTGAACCCTCTGCCGTGGCCGGCGGCGCCACCACCTAAGCCCCACCAAATTAACACCAAACCATCCCCACAACCCCCTCCTCCCTAGTCTATAGTCAATTTTCCTCAAATCATCCCCAGGTTCTTCGAATTTAATTTTGAAAGAAACCCTAAAGTTCACAAAAGTCCAAATCAGGGGTTTATTGCTGATTTTGACTATAATAGGCCTTAGTCGTGTGTTTTCAAGTAAGGGCTGTTGTGAGCACGTGATTTTTGACTCGCATGATTTACTCCTACAAAATTCCTAAAATTAGGATTTTTCTTTTAATTATTTGATTTTTAGGAATTAATTGCATAATTTCCGTGTTTATTTGTATTTTTTTCTTTGTGAATTTTTACTTTAACATAATTCATAAAAGTACAAAAATACGCATTGCATTTGCATTTAGGATTTAATTTTATATATTTTAGATTAATGAGTAATTAGGATTGCACAAAAAATACAAAAAAAATCACAAAAATTGAGTTATGTTTGCTTTGTTTAATTTTTAGCTTTGAATTTGGTTAGATTTCCTTTAAATTTGGTATTTAATCAATTGTGTCAATTGTTAATTAGATTGGGTAGGTTGATTTAGTTTTTTTGGATTAATTTAGACTTTTAGTTTTAATTTGAAAAGAAAAAGAAAAGAAAATCAAAAGAAATTGAGTCTCTTATTTTTAAAGACCCAAATTTTGGGCCAATCTCTGATTTAATTCACCAGCCCAAGCTAAAATACCCCTAAACCCGTCCAAATTACCCCTGATCCAGGCCGAAAACCATTTTCCCACCCGGTCCGTCTCCAGTTCATACCAAAACGACGCCGTATCGTTCAGAACAAATCCCAGCCGCCTAGGTTTCTTGATCGAACGGCTGGGAAGCTAGGTTATTTTAATATTTAAATGTCCTAACGACCCCCCCACCCCCTTTGCTTCTCTTCTCTACCAAACCCTACAGACAGACCCCCCCACCCTGAGCCGCCGTCTGCCACTGCCGGAAATCACCTACGGCGGTGGCCGACGTCCAATCCTAGCCAAATTCACACCAATTCTCCCTCTCCCCTTCCTCATGCCCATGACACCTTTAGTTTCCATCAAATCCCACCGGAAACCCCCAAATATCCCAAACCCTAGCGCCGCCACAATTTCCCTCGGTGGCAGCGCAGCCCCAATCAACCCCAAAATAACATTCAGAAACCCCCTGCTTCCCCTCACCACGAATCTCCACCCTATTTCCTTCAAACACTCCTGGGATTGCTCGAATTTTGGATAAAAGTATTTGAGCCCTAAATCCCAAAACATCAAACGGGCAGGGCTTTAAAGATTTGGGTCGAAATCAACTTTAGTCGTGTGTTTTCAGTTGAAAACACACGATTAAGGTTCATCTCGACCAAAAATCGAAGATCTCGGGGAGTTTTGGGTTCAAAACTGTGGTACGTCTAGTTCTAATAATCATTTCGGTATGTTTTTATTCTCTTTTTCGTTATTCTTATTTTTCTTATATCTTCCTTTTTTTAATTTTATTTTTATTTATTCTATTTCTTCTCGACTTGTTTGCAAGTGTTTCTGTTAATCCATTTGAATGATTGCTTCTTCTTCTTTAGTCTATTAGCTTAATTTCTTCCTTTCTTTTAATTTTTAATTTTTTTGGGCCGTAAGTGAGTCTTTTGATGCATAATTTGTGCATAGGTTTGCGTGTCTCATCATTTCTCTGGATTGTGAATTCAGACCTGGGCCCAAAGAAAAGATTTAGCCCAGGTCTTGTTCAAATTAGGTTTGTTTGTTTTGAGTCAGATCATTTAACCCGTGTTTGAAATGGTTTGAGTATTGGGTCAACTTGACCCATGAAGTTCAGTGTAAAAATAGGATGGCTGGGGGTTAATTGGGGTAATTCAATTAAAGAATCTTGCAGTAACAGAAATAGAAGCCCCTAGAAGCTTCTAGGTTGGGGTTTCAATTTGAATTTCACGATTTAGATAGTATAACTTGGGTAGCAAGTCAGAATTCTAAGGACTTTTAAGCAAAAAAGCATAAATCAAAAAGGACCTAAGGGGTAAACTAAAAATCAGCAAGGCTGCCCTAATTGCTAGCCTATAAAGGCATACCCTCCTTGCCTTGCAAGAGAGATTTTAGAGATCAGATTGTGAGAGATTTGGAGAGCCTACAAATTTGAGAGCCTGAAATTTGAGAGCCTGGATTTAGAGAGAAGAATTCTGAGAGAATTTAGAGCTTACAGATTTCGAGAGCTAAAAAATAGAGAGTTCTGAGAGTCTAGAGATCCTGAAAATAAAAAATAATGAAAATTTTGCAAAAAATACAGTTCTATTGAAGTCTTCTGAGGTTTTCATCTTCAAAACAATTCCTGAGCACTCAAGGGTTAAAAAATGAGTTGAATCTGGGTTTGAAATCGATTTTGAGGTCAATTCAATTGCTGGTTCTCGACTGGGTCTGATAGTGGGATTTAAACATCATTTCCCGGTTTTAAGAAAGCAATTCCTGCTTTGTTTTGCTGCTGGTTCAAAGTTTGCTGCTGCTGTTTGTCATTTGCTGAACCTTTGATTCAAATTTATCCTCTTATTTGGCCATATTCAGGTACACGATTCTGTAAACTCAGCTGATTGTGTAATGGAAGTTTGAGGAATGAAAAATTGGAAAACAAGAGGTGAAGCCTATGCTTTAGTCTCCTGATTCGAAACTTTACCTTTCTGTCTTCTAAATCTCTTTGCCCTGATCTAACGTATAAGTATAATTGATTTTGAATTATTGTGAAAGCTTGATGTATAATGTGAGGCCCCGTAAGATTTTGGCTCAAAACCTAGTATCTTGTGGTGTCGACTCCGAATATGTGTTAGGAATGCATAGAACTCTTCGCGGCGAGCAAGCTCGCCGCAGTTCGGACCCTTGGTAATTATCTAAGCTTTTAAAAATCAAAAGAATCAATTTTCCAGGAAAATGCAATTCTGCGGCCAGAATGCGGTCGCAGATCTAATATGCGGACCGCATTTTTGCCGCAGAGTGAAGCAGAAAAGTTGTCAAAATTAGTGTTGAAAATGCGGTCTATTATGCGATCGCATAACCAATATGCGGACCGCATAATCGTCGCATAAATTCCTCAAGGATTTGTGAAGGTCAGTTCTGCGGTGCATAATGCGACCGCATAATAGGAATGCGGACCGCATTCCTGTCGCAGACCCAAACAGGCCCCTCAGAGTTTTGGGGGCACTTCTGCGATCGCATCTGTGGACCGCATTTCGATTCTGCGATCGCAGAATGCAACCGCAGATCTGGCTCGGCTTCTATTTTTCTAAATTTTAAAACCCGACCCCTTTTGTAATAAAACACCCAACCCCTCATTCTTTAACGATCTTCTGCACAAAGTAAGAGAGAGGAAGAGAGGGTCTTGAGAGAGAAAGTCATCTCCTCCAAAATTTGATTCTTCAAAACTATCCGGGCCGGGAAATCTCAAGCTTATCTTCATCCCCCTCTTTCTTGCAGGTAAAATCCCTAACCCTTTTTCATTGAATTTCTGGTTTAAACTAGGGGGGAGTCTCATGCATTGGTTCTTGGAAATAATGGCTAAAATTGTGCATGCATGTTTATTAAAACCTAGAACCTAGTGGGAGTAATTGGGTGGGAGCAAAGACTTATACAAAGAAGGGGTTGATAACCTAAGTATGTTCGGGTAGTGGTTTTGAACCTTGAATTCTAAGTTACGAGTATTAATTTGTGCACTATATTGCCGTTGCTAGATTTTTGGTGAATTGGAAGTAGAAATTAAAAAGGGATTCAACTCCAGGTATGTATGGCTAACTTTAACCTTTGTAAAATCGCCATGCTTGGTGTCCAAATACTTGGTATGTGATATCTTCATGGATTAGTTGTGAAGTTAAACTCTTGTGAGTAGTATGTGTTTTCTTGTGTAAACCAATTGTGAATTCATGTCAATGTTGTGCCTTAAACGTTGTTGGTTAAGACGTCCGATATGGTTGTGCAAGTAAATGGCAATAAACCAAGTTGTAATTGCGAATATGTTATGTGGTAAGAACTGTGGAATAAATGATGGAAAGGAATCGAAATTGGTGATATTGAAATAACTGTGGTAACATCCTTTGTGCCTAGCTGTGGAAAATTATTGCTGTGATTTAAATGGTACAACGGGCCGTTGGGAAAGATGGAAATGGCATTGATAGTCATATAAACTCTGTGTGAGTTGTGTTTTTGTTCTTTGTGATGTGTTGCTGTTGTTATTGGGATTTGTTGTTGTTATTCCTGAAACTTGTTGCTGTTCTCCTTGTAAATTGTTGTTGTTGTGCTATTGTCTGTGAATTGTGATTGCTCGGTGGGATCGAGTTGCGCGCCACAACACGAAGTAATAAGGTGTGGGTTGTGGTGATAAGGGTGGCCGAGGTAATAAGGATGGAAAGTGATCGATATCACTATTGAAATGAAACATGAGAACATTGTGAAATTGAAAATGTGGAAATGATGATGGGGAAAAGGAGAGATTGTCAACTTGTTTGCCTTGATTGTTTTTTTTCCTTGTGTGTATTCAATTGTTGTTTCCCTCTATTGTTGTTATTCGTGTATGGTTTAAGGTTACTCAGGGTAAAGTTTGTTATACATACCAGTACAATTCAAATGTACTGACGTCCCTTTTGCCGGGGGCGCTACATTCGTGTTATGATTGTAGGTGGATCCGTAGCAGGTACTCCAGTCCACCGATCGTAGCTCCCCTTCGTCTTCCATCAGCTTTCTGGTGAGCCCCCTTCCTCTCGGGGCCCTGCGTGGCTCAGGCCGCTTGTTTCCGGAGTTTTATTTTGATTTTTGTGTAAGGTATAGCCGGAGCCTTGTTACCGGCAAATACTGTATTATCCTGTTGAACTTTTAGAGGCTCCGTAGACAGTAGATGTGGGTAAAGAACTTGTGTAAGGCTATGTTCATATGTTGGGCAAAGAACTTGTAATTTCATTAACTATTAAGTACGCATGTATGTTTTGAAAAAGGATGTTCTAACTTAACTATACAGCTAATTCTTGGAATATTGAGTAAGGAAAACATGGGGTAACACGTGGGTAAGGAAAGGCACCCAGGTCCGCTTGACTGGGGCTACCCGGTCGGGCGCCGGTCATGTCCCTCGAATTCGGGGCGTGACATATAATTCATGTAGTAGAGCAGTAGGTATATCTTGCCCGTTAGCTGTTGTTCAATTGTATTAGTTTCTCTTTCAATCGTGTGATCTGCTTCGACTATCACAGCATGTCTAGCTGCAGTCTGATGGAATCCTAGGCATAAACTAGATATTGATTGTTCATTAAGCATATTGTGCATAAACTGTGGGTGATGTCTCTTTGCAAAATGATTATGTGTAGCGTTTTCTCTTTGGTACTTGGAGCTTAGCATACATTGATTTAGTTGTTCCATGTTTAGATATGTTAGTAAAAAGGAGTCCAGGAATTTGATGTTGAAAGTTTCATAAGATCAATGTGTTGTGGGCTTTCATTCGAGGTCCTGTAGTTAGAAATTCATATTGAGCGATGAGTTTAAAGGAAATGTTTTACTTTTAATGGAATCAGTATTCAATGCAAAAATTGGAGTTGATAGTTGGACGTGAATGCAAAACTGATTTGCGAAGCATCTAATAGTTCCTGCATATTAAATTGTTAGATCAGATTCATGTGGCATATTTCCTTAGCTCTACGTCTCTTTGTTGTCTGTTTGGACTCGATTCAGAGTTAGTTTACCTCCAGCCAAGTTCTTTTGTAAAGTTTGGGCCTCCTATGGGCCTGAATGTCAAAGGACTTCGAGATAAGAGGAATTTTGGCCGCCTCAAAGCTATTCCAAAGCCCAAAATATTGAAAGCCTTAGTCATAGTCTTTGTCTTCCTTTGGTTTAATAATTTTCAAAAAAACGAGATTATAAGTGCTTGGGCCTTCCAAGTTAAGCGGCAGATTCGAACTAAGGACCCTTTCAATAATGGAAATTGTCCTTGTTTGAGTCCGGGCTTGATCTTGGGGCCCAAATTTTCTTGAATATTTTGATGTTAGTCCTTGATGTTATCATGTAAACCCTTTTGTTTCCTTGTTCATTCAATCTCAGGTACACACCCCTGAAATTCATACAAATGTGACTTTCAAATTTGAGTCGAGAAATGGAAATGAGATGCTTCAAAGTTTAATTGACAGACGTTAGTTCATTTTAATATGCTTCCTTTATCCTCGTTTCATGCCTTAATATGTATTTGTCATAATTTCCTGTTTAAGTTGTAATTGTATTCTATGCTAGTTTCCTGGTTTGTTTATTTCATGATACTCGAATTGTCCTTTATCTTTCCTTAAGGACTGTATATGAATTTGATATGGTGATTAGCTCAAAGTTTCTGATAGTTGAACAGGTGATAAGTAGGAAATTATTAATTTGTTTTAGCCTATACATTTGGATATGGTATCTCCTTTTGCCATAATACATCCAAATTTTTAGTCTAGTCTAGCATGTCTAATGATCTGTGAGTAAGATGCTTTGTTCATCTGGAACTTGTCAAATCAGAATTTAAATAGTACTTTGGTAAAGGGCCATTGGAAGGACTCGATTTTTGATCTTGATGTTATGAATGGCATTGTGCTCTCTAACTGGGCTTCCTTGGCCCAGTTAATTTGTTAAACTACCCAGCCCGGGTATAGGCCATTGGGCTTACTCCCAGTCCAGAGTTGCAACGATTTTGATACCTAAATTTCAATTAGGATTTAAAACAATTTTGATACTTAAATTTGCAAAAGTTTTTAAGTTCAATTAGGATTTAAAACCAGTGTTTTGAGATTCAAACTAAAGACCTTACTTTTACTAAATTAATTAGTTTTGATTTGGGCTCATTTCTGGGCCAAAGCCTGACAGTTTTCGTTTTGAATATGATTTTGGCCTCAATTTTACTTACATACTGCCCAGCTTCAATGCTAGTTTGCCTGTCCTTGGGCTTCATGTATGGAGCCCGTTTGTGATTATTGTTTGTTGAATAAAGGGCCTTTGATAACCTTTAACCATATGAGCGTTAATTTATTAAATACATTAATTAGGTTGAGGGCAAGTCATACTAGATAATACAAAAATAGCTTATGGTCCTTTAGGATTTGGTTTGAGTAACCTTTAATGAAATCGAGGTGCGCCGCGCCAAAGAAAATCACAAATTGTGTGGCCCTCTTTAATTACTTCCATTAAAATACTTAGAACTCGGGACGTGCCATTCAGCGAATTTTCATGGCCTCTCGCAAAGTTAACAACGCGTTAGTTGCTTTAGGCGCGTTATTTAATAATATTATCTTCTTAAACTCGGGTGTGCATTTCATGTGAGCCAAATCCAAATCCTAAAACGTTGAATAAAATGTGTTTCGGATTGCGGGTGCATTTCATGTGACGCGATCCGAAAACATGTTTTAAATGACGTTCAATCTTCCTTAAAATTAATTAAAAGCGGTAAATAATTTAAAATTGCACTATAGGTTTGAACATGTATTAAAATCAGATAATAGGCCAATTGTAATAGTTTAAGCGACCGTGCTAGAACCACGGAATCCGGGGGTGCCTAACACCTTCCCCGGGGTTAACATAATTCCTTAGTCAGAATTTCTGGTTCGCAAACTTTAAAAGGAAAGTCGAAATCTTCCTCGATTTGGGATTCAAAATAAATCGGTGACTTGGGACACCAAATACACTATCCCAAGTGGAGACTCTGATAAATAAATAATCCCATTTCGAATAATGTCACTTAAATTGGAAATGCTCCCTTATATACTATCCTTCGGGGTGGTGTGTAAAAAGGAGGTGTGATAGCTCTGGCGACTCTGCTGGGGAAACGAACCCAGAATTTCGGTTCAGGGTTCAAGAATTCGAGCTTAGAATAACTGTTATATTTGGCTTTATCTGATTTTCCTACATGTTTCATGCTAAATGTGCTAAATGCTTTACCAATTTGATATTTGGTGAATTGTATATATATAAACTGCTACGAAACCCTTCCTCTCTCTGAGTCTTCTACATCATGGAGAAGGGTGCACTTCGTGTGACTTCTCTTCTGTTTAGAGTCTTATCCCATTTAGAACGAGGTTCGGACAAGCTGCTAAGCCGGCGAAGCTTCTGTATTCCCGGTACGCTGCCCCCTCCGGCTCGAGTTGTCCGCTCGGGTAAGCCAGATCTAGCACAATAAACCCAGGTTTTAAACCTAGTATAACAAAGCCTCATGCCGGATCCCTAGTAGGAACGTTTGTTTGCATCACGTGCATTTGACTTAGGGGACTCAACACAGGGGTTGGGTCCGTCTAGGACAGGTGACCTGAAATGAAAAGACCATCCTGATGCATCTTACTTGCTACTTGTGCATTTACTTGCTCGGCTTTGCATGTTGACCGGCTTGTAATTAATGGGAGAGAGTTAAAAAAGAGAATAGCGATGTTAAGGTTAAGTGAGGGTATCACCTGTTCTGAAAACAAATATCCAAATAGTACTAAAATTCTGCCGGATTTTTGAGTAAATAAAGGTTTTGTTTTCAAAAATATTGGTTTTGTCAAATCTGCCCGAACTACGCCAGTTTGGTTCTCACCGGATGTGGGATATGTAGGCAACCCTCATCGGGTCCAACTTCCCTTTTGCAAAAATAGCCCGAAAAAAACACCAAAGTTTTAATTTTTGTCACAAATAAGTCGGGTGATGCCATTCTTGTTTTAAAATAAGCTGAATGTCCCCAAAAGGGCGCCGGAAGGCTGTTTTTGCAAGAACAGCCACCTTGGGTCATTTTTATTGGTTAGTGGGCACAGCCTTAAAATCTTCTTCCCCGAAGTGCTAAAAGGCCGTATCTGCAAAGCCGGGTTTTGTTTTTGAAATGAAAATTTTGAAAAAAATGGTGTTACTTTTTCTTTTAGGACAAAATGAGTTATTAAATCCTTAATAAATGTGCAGGATGAGCACGAATGAAATTGAACCCTTCACAGTCTTTAATGAGATCCCCTTGAAGCTCCACATGTGGTGGGATGATCTAGGAAAAGGCAGTAGAGAAACAGTGGTAAAAGTTCTGGGAGGCCTCGTCGGACTATTGAACGTCAAGCCAAGGTTGGACATAATTGAAGCTTTAATACCTTTCTGGGACCCAACTCGCAATGTACTCCGTTTCTCTGACTTTGAGCTCACACCTACATTGGAGGAAGTTGCGGGTTATGCAGGCCTTAATGGAAATCTTAGAAGCCGATATCCGTTGGCACCAAGACCGGTATCTCCCCACAGATTTCTGGATTTACTGAGTATTAGTCGGGATGTTCAGGACGGAAATTTATCAGAAGGGTATTGCACACTCCATTTCTTATATCATCGATATGGCAACCCCCGAGGTTTTGAAGAGCCAAACACTGGTCTAACCCATGCCGGAAACAAAGACAAATGGGAGGCAAGGTGGGGTTTAGCTTTCATGGTTTATTGGGAGTTGTGGTCTATCCACGAAAAGATGGGAATATAGAGATAGGTCTGGTGGGAATGATCGATGTTGCTATCAAGAAATCCAACAGCACTGTGGTTCCTCTGATCGTATCTGAAATCTATAGAGCCTTGACTATCTGTAGGGAAGGGGGAAAGTTCTTCCAGGGTTGCAATTTGTTACTGCAGTTATGGATGCAAGAACACCTCTGTCACTGGGTTGGGTACATGAATTATGGTTTGACCGGGTTGAGCTGCATTGAAGAATTTGAAAGCCCGGTAGCAGGTATTGAATTCCCTACGGGTACTGAAGCTTGGCTTGTACATCTGAGATCCTTGACTGTCGATAAGATTGAGTGGGCATTTGGATGGCTTCCTGCCACCGAAGCAGTTTACATGTCAGCCGAAGTGTCTTATATCTTCTTGATGGGCATCTGGAGCATCCAGCCTTATGCTCCCTACAGGGTTTTGCGCCAATTAGGAAGATTTCTAACCGTCCCCAATGATGAAGATCTGAGTAAACATGTCATTGAACTGGGCCCAAAAGCCGCATTTCCAGAAGGGAAAATTCGCCAAGTATGGAATGAGTTTAGGTTTCTTGAACCTAAGACCGACCGAGCTAGAGGGGAAGTGGACCCTAAGTACATGGTTTGGTTCGGCAAAAGATTCCAGATTCTTGAAAGGCCCGCAAAGAGACCACATGTCCAACAGTTCACCGATGGGCCCAAGTGCAATGGGATTGGTTGACTAAGGAGAATGAGTATAGAGCCAAAATAAGCCAATTGGAAAGGCAAGTCATGGAGCTTCAATTTGAAAATGGTGTTCAAGCCGCCACAGACAAGGGAGAAAAGAAGAAATTGACCCAGGAAAATGAGGCCCTTAAAGCTCAGATCAGAAAGATCAAAATAGCTGCCAATAACCAGGAAAGAAGTCAGGCTGATGAAAGACTTATAGGTGGTCTAAAAAAGAAAGTCCTCGAGCGCCAAGAAGAGCTGGAAAAGTCTGAAGATAGTTTAGCAAAAATCCAGGCACAATGGACAAAGAAAGTAGAAGAACGGGCACGATTTGTGCAACAAATGAAGAGGAACTATGAAGGGACCATCACTAACCTAAGAAGAAAGGTAACTACTCTTGAGGATGAGGCAGCCAAACAGGATAAAGATTTCAAAGCTGATAGGGAGCATTGTTATAAGCTGATGGCTCAAATGGAGAAAGAAATACAGCAATTGTAATATCAGCACTTTTATGACTCCCAAGTGTTGGAAGCCCGGAACCAGCAAATAGGGCGGTTGCTTCAGGAAAAAGGCAGAATTAGAGAAAGGATCAGAACCATCGCTGACTACATTACCATGAAGTGCCAAGCGTGCAAGGACATGACTCGTACCACCTTTTTTGCTGCAGTGATGACTTTCGTCCGCCAAGTTATGAGTGATTTGGAGTGACTACAAGGGGGTCTCGCACATAGGCCCGCGGCGAGGCCGAATGATGCCCCGCGGGCCCCAGTAGTTGAAGCTTTAATGTATTCCTGATTTTTCAAGCATCGAGTCTGTATTTTGGTTTATTTTAAGTCTGTTTGTAGTTTTTCTTTCCAAGAAAATGCGTAGTTTAACATCTTTTGTAATAGAGGTTTTATTTATGAAAAATTGAAAATTCCCAAAAAATTGTTTCCTTACTTTTCGCATTTATTTTTACCGAACTACGCGGGTCTGATTCTCACCGAATGTGAGATACGTAGGCGAACCTCATCGGTTCCGACCCCAATTTACAAAAAATCCAAGAATATTTTCTTTCAATTCTTTCTTTAGAAATCTTTCCTTAGAAAATTCAAAAGAAAAAAAGAAGTTTTTTAAACTCAAAAATGGTTTCCTTCTTTCTAATGTCTTTCATAAGAAAAAAGAAAACTCAATAAAAATCAAAATCCAAAATACGGGTTTCCTTCATTTTTGAAGTATTTTTCCAAAAAAAAAATCCAAAAAAAATCAGAAACAAAAATCCAAAAAATATACTCCTTAGATGTCTTTCTTTCATAAATCTCATTTAAAAAATTTTGAAAAAATTGAAGTCCAAAAATATTTTTTTGTTTTCCTTTAGAAGTACTTTTGTAAATAAATAAAAAATTCAGAAATACAAAATATTTTCTTAAAAGCCCATCTTTCGAAAATTAAGAGGCAACATCCAAAATCCAAAAAAAAAAAATTTCTTTCTTCTTTAGAAAAAGACAAAACAAATGAAAATTCAAACAAAAATATTTTCTTTTTACTTTTAAAATTCTCAAAGTTCAAAATCAAAAGCAATTGAATTTTAGAAGTCTTTCTTTCAAAAAGAAAAAGAAAAATCAAATTCAAAAAAAATTTATTTCTTTTCTCCTTTTAAAGCAGTTCTTTGGAAAATTCCAAAAAAAAAGAAAAACAAAGAAAAAGAAAAAAAGAAAAGAGAAAAAGAATCAAAAACCAAAAATGTGTTCCTTTTGCCTTAAAGCTCCCTGGTTTGGGTTTTATATAAAAAAAAGAAAGAGTTAGTTTACTCCATTCCTAATCTTCCCGAACTACGCAAGGTCTGATTCATGCGGGGTCATGATACATAGGCAATCCTATCGGATTCGATCACAACCATAAAAATAAATTGAGTGAAAAATAAACTGAAAAAAAAAATTGAGTGAAAAAAAAATAAAAGAAAAGAGTGAAAAAAAAAAGAAAAAAAAAGAGAGCAACGAGAAATAAAAGAGTGACAAACAAAAGAGAAAAAAAGAGTTCAAAAATAAAAGAGCGGCAAAAACGAGATCAAGAGTGATTAAAGAGAGGCAAAAATAAAAGAAAAGAGGTACATACTGAAAGGTTTAGTTAAAGCCGGGATGAAGCATGCAACCGTTGCAAAACATGTAGAAACCCATTTAACTGTATAGGTGCATCACACCCCAACGTGCGATTACCTATCTGTTATTTGTCTTAAACTAACCGTTTGCTGCTGTCACCTCCAGTCTAGGTTTTATAGAAACGGTGGTTGGTTTTTCGTGGTAACCTGGCTTCACATCCATACTTTACTAGATCAAAGGGAAGTATCGGTATATCTTCAGAAATGACCTTGCCAACAATTCCCATCGTAGATGATAGCCCAATCTCGGGCATCCCGACCTCAGAATCTGCAGCGCCCGAAGAGAACAGGGTCTTACGTCTTCGAGTCATGGAAATGTGGATGCTTGGGCGAATGGAAGAGAGTCGCCGAGTGCTATCCCGGGATTCCCCGAACTGTTTTCTAGATCAGGGGGTACTTGTTCCAATTAATCATCCAAATACTCCACTGGGACAGCCCACCATATCAGCTCATTTCGTGGGAACACCTTCTGAGGTTCGCCCCCAGGTGTTCATGTCCGGTGCGGCCTCCAATATCTTCACCGCTCTCTTATGCTCAGCCACAACACAGCCTGCACTGCCTAGGCCCACTTTTGATCCTTCAACCTTTACATTCCAAACACCTATTGTCCAAATGGAGCCTCCTCAGTTCCCCACTTATACTTATCCTCAACCGCCTCAATTTAAGTTCACTGCGGGACAGGAAAGGACTCCCAAAACTCCCGAACAAGAAGAAATTGCAAAGAGGATGAGAAGCTTGGAGCAGAGCCTCAAGAACATACAGGGTCTGAATGGGCAGAAAGGTGTGTCCTATACTGATTTATGCATGTTCCCTCATGTGCACCTGCCTCCGTGATTCAAAACTCCAAAGTTTGAAAAGTACGATGGACATGGTGATCCTATTGCTCATCTTAAGAAATACTGCAATCAGTTGCGAGGAGCTAGAGGAAAAGAAGAGTTACTCATGGCTTATTTTGGAAAGAGTCTAGTTGGTATTGCCTCCTAGTGGTATATGGATCAAGATATATCTCGTTGGCACATCTGGGACGACCTTGCTAGAGACTTTGTCAGACAATTCCAGTACAATATAGACATTGCTCCAGACAGAAACTCGTCGGCAAACCTGAAAAGGAAGTCCTCGGAGAGCTTCCGGGAGTATGCAATCAAATGGCGTGAGCAAGCATCTTGAGTAAAGCCTCCGATGGACGAGATCGAAATGGTCACAGTGTTCCTCCAAGCTCAAGAAGCCAACTACTTTCAAAATATGATGTCAGCTATGGGTAAACCGTTCGCGGAAGCTATCAAAATCGGTGAAATGGTGGAAAATGGATTGAAAACAGGCAGAATCCTAAGCCAATCCGCTATTAGAGCAACCTCCCAAGCCATTCAGGGCGGGTCTGGAGGAGTAGCAAAGGGCAAGAAGAAAGAAGAAACATCCATGGCAGCATCAGGTGCAAGAAGACACCGTTCTCCCGGATCCATATTCCCAGAAAGAACCCCTCAACATTATTACCCTCACCAGGACATGGCCTATGCTCCTCAGCCATATGCGGTCATGAATGCTCAACCTTTTGTCCGGCCTCAGCAGCAAGCTAACAGGAACCAAACTCCATTTCAATGAAACCGGCCTCCTCGCCAAAACCACTACAACCCCCGCCCTCCACAAAATAATTTCCCTCCCTGTGAGCCACCCAGGAGGCAAACTTTTACACCAATCAGTGAATCCTACTCCAGCCTGTTTCCAAAGCTTGTCCAAATGGGTCTGCTACAGCCAGTACCTCCAAATAGGCAAAACCCAGAATCACCCTCCTATCAACGGGGCGCCCGATGCGCTTATCACTCAGGAGCTGAGGGGCACGATACAGAAAACTATTGGACTTTGAAAAGAGCCGTGGAAGATTTGATAGAACAGAGGAAGATAGTGTTAAGGGACGAGGATATCCCCAATGTGAACAAAAACCCACTGCCAGCCCACAACAATGGGCCGGTAATCAGAATGATCTGTGAAGATAAGGAATTTGACCCGGCATTAAAGGCCATAATTGCCATTGCTGATGTGGAGAGAAAGCCAAAAACTTCCTCGTAGCAAGATGAAGGGGAGAAAAAGAACAAAGCCGCCCACTCAAAACCAGAGAAGAAAATTGAAGCAGGAACTGGGGCAGCACCCGCCAAAGATGCTGTTCTCTATGTCCCTCAGGGTCACAAGGAAAAGCAGATGACATTGAGTCCCCCCAGGAGATTTGAACTGAACAAGGCTACCTAAATGTACGTTCCCAAGGGAGCTTATGTGGTGCGGGGGCCAATTAATCCACCAAGGCTGAGTGAGCCCGTGGTTATTGGCCGCACGCCACAGAGGCCCATGACAGATCCTTCCGCGGTGCCTTGGAATTACCATAAAATAGTGGTGACGTATAAGGGCAAGGAAATCTCAGGAAAGGTTCAAGAAAATTACCCTGTGGAAAAGTACTCCAATTTGGAAGAAGTGAACAACGCCAGCAAGAAGCGCTTCCCAGCTAAAAAACCCGTGAGTGCCAAAGAGGCGGAAGCTTTCTTTCAAAAAATGAAGATGGCGGATTATGAAGTGGTTGACCAGCTTCGAAAGTTTCCTGAACAAGTCTCCTTTCTATCTTTGTTGATGAAATCCCCTGAACACCAGAAGGTACTAATCAAGACCCTCAATGAGGCATACGTGCCAGCTGAGACTTCTGTGGAGCAATTAGAAAGAATGGCGGAATGATTTTTCGCTATCAACCAGATTTCATTCAGCAAAAATGACTTGCCTCTAGAAGGCGTTGCACATAACAAAGCCCTGCACTTAACTGTCAAATGTGAAGGATACTACGTGAAAAGGGTTATGGTGGATGGAGGTTCTGGGGTAGACATATGCCCACTCTCAACTTTAGAGTGCATGGAAATTGGGACTAAAAGAATCCGACCCAACAATATCTGCGTACGAGCCTTTGATGGTATAAAAAGGGACATGATTGGAGAGATCGATCTAATTCTGACCATCGGCCCAGTAGACTTTGAAGTAACCTTCCAGGTTCTAGACATGGACACCTCCTATAACCTTCTTTTGGGGAGGCCATGGATCCATGCAGCGGAGGCTGTGCCCTCTACTCTTCATCAGATGGTAAAGTTCGAGCATGAGGACCAAGAGATCGTGGTCCACGGGGAGGATGAACAATCAATTTATCGGGACCCATCAGTCCCCTGCCTTGAAGCGAGAGAAGGCAGCGAGCACATAGTTTATCAGGCCTTTGAAGTTGTGGTGGCAGACCAGTATGAAGAAGGAAACCCTTGCCCCCAACCCTTCCTTTCCAATGCCTCGATTATGGTGGCCAAAGAAATGATTCGACATGGCTTCAAACCAGGGAAGGGACTTGGAAAATCCCTGCAAGGAATAGCTGAACCGATTGCCCTGTCTACCACTGAGAAGTTCTTCGGGATAGGTTTCCACCCTACTCCAGATGACATAAAGTGGGCAGACGAGAGAAAGAATGATGGATGGGTTCTACCTCAGCCACTGCCACATCTGTACGAGACCTTTGTCAAGCCAAAATACAATGAAGAAGAAGAGGATGAGGCCTTTACGGCTGAAGAGATTGAAGAGATATGTGGGGCAATGAGAAAGATACTATACGAAACCCACATGGTTCATCCAGGAGAGGGCTCAAGCACCGCTGAGGTGCTGTATATGGGACCGAACGGCAAGCTGCAGAATTGGAAGGCTACGTCATTCCCAATCAGGCAGGAGTCCTGGTAGACCTGTCCTGCCACTTTTTCTGCATCGCGAGTTATTCCAGGGTGTAACTTGGATGTTTTCTTTAGTTTCCTGTCTTTTAATTTCCAAAATGTAAACCCTGTTATCTTCAAATTCCAAGAAATGAAATCAATATTTCATCGTTTATCTTTCTTTATTCTTTCTGATTTTTGCTATTTTTCTCTTTTATTTATTCTTTCAGTTCTAATAATGCGGCTTTAAATAATATGACATGCTTGCGGACTTCATGCCTAGATCCAAACACGCTGTCTAATTGTGAAATAATGAACCAATAACCGGAATACGATGAAGAAGAGGCTTTTAGGGAAATAAATCGAGAATTGGAATAATTTGAGAATAAACCTAAGCCAAACTTAAATGATACCGAGCAGGTTAACTTGGGATGTTCTGAAGAAATCAGGGAAACCAAGATAAGCATTCACACGGATGAGAAAACCCGGGATGCAATAATCCAACTCCTGTTTGAGTTTAAAGATGTGTTTTCTTGGTCGTATGACGACATGCCAGGGCTCAGTGTTGATCTGGTGGTTCATAAGTTGCCAACTTACCACGATTGCCCCCCGGTCCAGCAAAAGCAAAGAAAGTTTAAAACTGACATCAGTGACAAAATCAAAGAAGAGGTCATGAAACAGTTGAAACCAGGGGTGATCCGAGTGGTTAGGTACACCACATGGCTAGCTAATGTAGTCCCAGTTCCAAAGAAAGACGGAAAGACCCGGGTGTGTGTAGATTACAGAGATTTAAACAAGGCAAGTCCCAAAGACAACTTCCCTTTGCCAAATATCCACATCCTTGTTGATAACTGTGCCAAGCATGAGATACAGTCCTTCGTGGACTGTTACGCATGATATCACCAGGTGTTGATGGATGAAGAAGATGCTGAAGACAGCTTTTACCACACCTTGGGGTACATACTGTTACAGAGTCATGCCGTTTGGTCTGAAGAATGCTGGGGCAACCTACATGAGGGCCATGACCACCATTTTCCATGATATGATGCATCAAGAGATAGAGGTGTATGTGGATGACGTGATTATCAAATCCAAAACCCAGAACGATCACGTTTGGGACCTGAGGAAATTCTTTGAACGGTTGCGCAACTATGATTTGAAGCTGAACCCATCCAAATGTGCGTTTGGAGTCCCATCGGGCAAACTTTTGGGCTTTATAGTCAGCTAGAGAGGTATTGAGTTAGATCCAACAAAGATAAAATCTATCCGGGGTTGTGAGCAGAGAAATTGAAAATGAGAGAGTCCGTTTAGTGAAAACTTGTAAAGAGCACTATCGGGCGACGGTGAGAAGAGAAATGAGAGAGGTCTATTGGAAAAAACCCGAAAAGGGCGCCGTCAGCCGAAGAGAAGACATCTCCCACCACTGAAAGAGTCCTGGCAAGATTCCCTGGTTTTGAGATACGAGTCAATGAGTTTATGAGAAGTTGAGAAAGTTTGTGCGGGTCGGGCATCCAGTCCAAGAAGCATGTCATGTCTATTTGAAGCCTGCTTGTACCCCAAATAAGTCCTTCTTTTCTCCCCGAAAGGGACGTTTCTCTTTAAATTCATTTTCTTGCCTTTTGTCTACTTTTTCCTTGGAAATCCCTTTCGGTCTAACTCTGTTCCTGAAACTAATATAAAAAAGGTGGCAGGACTGGCTTTACAGGGCTCTCCCTAACAAAGGCTAAAGAAAAGTACCCAGCCTCAGCGGGTGCATCAAAACAATCCCGACTGGCCATCATAGTTGGTGCTGTGAAAGCGAAGTTATTGAAGAAAAAAAGAAAAGTCAAGGACAAAGGTCCTAAAGGCAAAATAAAGTGAAAGGGTCGAAGCCCCACACGGGCGAGTTGTCATAAAAATTTAAAAGTTGAGCTCTTCGGTTTGAGAGAGAGATTAATCTTCAAAACCAGAAAGCGGCAGAGGTTCTCAACAGAAGCTGGGCCGAGGTCAAGCAATTGAGACGATCAAGGCCACAAAACCAACCACCGTTTCAAACTAACAATTGTTCTTTGTTGAAAATTTGAAACAAGTGCAATCCAAGCAACCGTGCAAAAGCAGGTGCAACCAAAAAGGAAAAGAAAGGCGCAAATGCTGAAATAGCTTTGCAGCGGGGAACCAACCAAAAAGGAAGTTTCCCCCCAAACTCTTTCTTGCATTTTCTACTAAAAATGAAATGAAGAATGAAGAAAAATCCAAAATCATGGTAACATAGGGCCCCATTCCCTAGATATCCCAGCATAACCCGTGGACCTCCCTGGCATAACCCAAGGAGCCTTTTTTCTTTCAATCCCGGCATAACCCGCGGATCTCCCTGGCATAACCCAAGGAGCTTCTTTTCTTTCAATCCCGGCATAACCCGTGGACCTCTCTGGCATAACCCAAGGAGACTTTTTCTTTCAATCCCGGTATAACCCGTGGACCTCCCTGGCATAACCCAAGGAGCTTTTTTTCTTTCAATCCCGGCATAACCCGTGGACCTCCCTGGCATAACCCAAGGAGCCTTTTTTTCTTTCAATCCCGGCATAACCCGTGGATCTCCCTGGCATAACCCGAGGACATATTTCTTTTCCGGCATAACCCGGTCATTTTCCAGCATAACCTGGTAACCCTCCCAATCTAAGGCTTTATTCCCAAGGATACACAATCCTGATTTGATCGCTTAGATATGTGTCACAACTAACTCACGAAATTTTTCCAGTGAAAACTGGGGCAGAAAAATTTCGTTCGTTTGTTTGTTTTGGTGTCTTAAGCAGGTCTAACCTTGAGGCACAGGGTTCGAGACGACAAAAAGAATGAGTCTTAATCTAGAATAAAGAAAAGAAGAAAAGAACAAAAAGAAATGAGTTCAAAATGTTGAAGCAAACAAAGATGCGGATTGCTCAGAACGTGATTGAAGTCACAAGCTCCGCCTGTTCCGTTTTGACACAATGCTGAAGAAAGAAACAACACCTACAACTTGCGAGCATCAAGATTCAGATCGGAGTCCACAGCAAAATCAGCTAAGACTCAAGATCAGTCTTCAAGAAATTTATAGATAGGAATCTTGTAACTCATAGTTGATAGGCATAGCTGGCTTAGCTTTGATGTTCCTTTTTGGTGTAATAAGGAGGTCAGCAAGCAGCAGCAGCAGCGAAATCACAGCTCCTGGTAGTCCCAGCTACCAAACCTTCCAGAACTACACTGACCTGATTACTTTTTAGCCAAGGATATGTAGGCAACCTTTGAAGTAGGGTTCGGTCAGACGGTTTTCAAAAATGCTTCCCATGGAGTGCCAAGCAGGCAAAAATCTCTNGTAAAAAATAACAATTTTTAATGCGGAATCTACTGAAATAATTTCTAACATTCGAATACCCCAAAATAAAATACTAAATAGCCCACAGAATCTGGTGTCACGAACATGAGCCTCTAAAATAGACTATTCACCTATTACAAGTCCGACTAAGAAAAATACGAATAAAATGATAAAGGTAGATGGGAGAGATCAAGGCTGCGAACGCCATGCAGCTACCTCGATACTCCCAGATAAATGCTGCTCAGCTAACCAGTCCTCACTCACCCTGCGGTGTACCTGGATCTGCACACAAGGTGCAGGGAGTATTGTGAGTACTTCCAACTCAGAAAGTAATAAATATAAATAAAGTCTGAGGGTAAGAAATCCTAAATAAACACAAAGTAAAGCTAAAAATACAATAAACAGCAAATACAATTATAATAAACACCACATCAGATGAAGAATAAATGACAATTAAATATGCAATGCAACACATAAACCGGTACCTCCAGTACCCCGCTGCGGCGTGCAACCCGCTCCATTTATTTAACGATGACGGCGCTCACTAGGGGTGTGCAGACTCCAGGAGGGGCCCCTTACGGCCCAAGTGCAATAATAAGCCATCTCGTGCCATCAAACAGACCCTTGGCCTCATATCAATACCATTATTATACCACTGCAGCGTGCGGCCCGATCCCATACTCAGTCCAAAAATCACATAATAGTATAAAAATATTCAGCCCAAACTTCATTAAAAAATATTACTTAGTTTCTAATTTAAGAAAAAGGGCTGAGTTTCCAAGCACAATATTAAATACCAGGACTGAGTTTAATATTTATAAATATGGTAAGAAACCATTAAAAACAATCCCTGAAGGATTCAAGTAGTTGGCACAAAGCCCAATTATAACAATTTAATCCACTTTTATAAGGATATCACAAAATTACAATCAATTAGGTAGCAATTTTATTAGGTGGGACGGACCAAGTGACAATCCCCGACGGTGCTCTACCCCACGCCAGTTATCCGGCGTGCAAGTCACCTCACATAGCACTACGTTGTGCAAATTCGGGGTTTCAAACCCTCAACACAGCATTTACATTTATTACTAACCTCAAGCGGGCCAAAGTCCTAGCTTACTATGCCCTTGCCTTTCGAATTCACCTCTTCGCACGTCGAATCTGACCAAAACCAAAACGAATACGTCACAATATGCTAAGGGAATATAACCCAATCGAAAAGACTCGAAAAACATCGAAAATCACGAAGTTGGCAAAACCCGAGCCCCGGACCCACTTCTCAAAAAATTATAAAATTCACATCACCGGATTCCTTATCTCGCCACGAGTCCATGCATATAAACAACATCAAAATCAGAGTCCAAATGGCCCCTCAAATTCCCATTTTTGTTCTCTTAGGTTTCAAGCCCTAAACCACCATTTTTGACCTTAATTCCTTGAGTTTTCAGTCTAATTTCATGTATTTTGATGATAAAATTGTGTTCTAAATCCAAGAATGCTTACCTGATCGAAGTCCTTGAATTCCCTCTTCAAAATCGCTCAAGAACACCCCAAGTCTGAAGTTAGAAATATGTTTTCTGTAAAATTTCGCGAAGGGATTAAAACCCCCTTCTGATCAGTTATTTCCGCTTCTGTGGCTACTTAGCCGCATCTACGACTTCTGCTTTTGCGGTTAAGAGTCACTTCTGCGGACAAAACCGCTTCTGCGATGACTAGACCGCTTCTGCGGTCCCGCATCTGCGATACCCTTTTCACAGATGCGGTTTTCCTTTAGCCTTCCTAAATTCCGCATCTGCGATCCTATTGTCGCATCTGCGACTCTGCAGATGCGGTCAGCATCTTCGCACTTGCGATGCCTATCGCTTCTGTGGCTCTTGCATCGCTTCTGCGGTCCCATTTCCGCAAAAGCGAAAATACCAGAAGCAGCACAGTTCTGCAATCTCTTTAAGTTCAAAACTTCCCGTTAGGCATCCGAAATCACCCCGAGGCCCCCGGGGCCTCAAAAAAACACAAACATGATCCAATACCTTATTCAAACTTGCTCCAATCATCCAAACACCTCAAACAACACTAATATCATCATATCTCCTCGAATTCAAGCCTAAGTTCTTCCAAAACTTCCGAAACACGCATTCGATCAAAAACCCAACCAAAACACCTCCAAATGACCTGAAATTTTGCACACACATCCCAAATCACCTAACGAAGCTACTGCAACTCTCGGAATTCCATTCCGACCCCCGGATCGAAATCTCACCTATCGACCGGAATTTGCCAAAATCATAACTTTGCCAATTCAAGCCTAATTCCAATCCGGACCTCCAAAATCACTTTTGATTACACTCCTAAGTCACAAATCATACCCCGAAGCTAACCAAATCATCGGAATTCATATCCGGGCCCTCTAACACAAAAGTCAACGTCCGGTTGACTCTTCCAAAATAATTCTTCCTTAAAGAGACTAAATGTCTCATTTCCTTCTATAACCAATCCAAATCAACTCCAACACATCTAATATTGATACTGAAACATAAAGAACTAGAAAATAGGGAAAACGAGGCGGTAACACACGTGACGACGGGTTGGGTCATCACAGAAAGCCTCGAACGGACATAGATTCATATTGGTCGCCATTGACTACTTCACGAAGTGGGTTGAAGCCATCACTCTCAAGTCAGTTACTAAGAAAGCTGTAGTAGACTTTGTGCACTCCAATCTCATTTGCCGTTTTTGCATTCCTGCAACTATCATTACTGATAATGCTGCGAACTTGAACAGTCGCTTGATGGGAGAGGTATGCGAACAATTCAGGATAACGCATAGAAACTCTACCCCTTATCGGCCCAAAGCCAATGGTGCCGTCGAAGAAGCAAATAAGAACATCAAGAAGATTTTGAGAAAGATGATTCAAAGCTCCAGGTAATGGCATGAGAAGTTGCCTTTCGCATTACTTGGATATCGCACCACGGTGCGCACATCAGTAGGGGCAACCCCATACCTGTTGGTCTACGGAACTGAGGCTGTCATACCGGTAGAAGTAGAAATCCCTTCACTCCGGATAATTGTTGAAGCAGAAATTGAGGATAGTGAGTGGGTCAAGACTCGGCTGGAGCAGTTGTCTTTAATTGATGAAAAAAGGATGGCCGCAGTTTGTCACGGGCAGTTGTACCAACAAAGAATGGCCCGCGCTTACAACAAGAAAGTACGTCCCAAGAATTTTGAAGTGGGACAACTCGTGCTGAGACGCATTCTCCCTCATCACCAGGAAGCCAAAGGAAAGTTTGCTCCTAACTGGAAGGGTCCCTACATAACCCGGAAGATATTGCCAAGAGGAGCACTGTATCTGGGAGACATCGGAGGAAATGATCCCGAAGCAGCAGTCAATGCAGATGCGGTAAAAAGGTATTATGTCTAGGCCTCCTGTGGTGACGGCTTTTGTGCAATTGGGCTGATGAAGGCTTTCCTTCCCACTACCCAAACACTATTAATTCTTCGTAAACCCTTTGAGCCGGTTACTCTTCTTTGATCAACCTCTTTGGAACCCGGAAGTACCATCGAAAAAAAAGAGAAGAAAAGAAAAACAAAAGCAAAGAAAAGAATTAAAAAACAAACAAAACAAAAAAAAACAAAAACAAAATTATTCCCCTGAACTACGTTTGACTTGATTCCGAAAGGATACGTAGGCAGCCTCTCGCTGGGGTTCAGTCACACCAAAACAAAAATCCCAATTCCCCCAAAAGTTGAAACTGGGGCAGATGATATAATGGTTCGGCCATGAGTCCACCAAAATGGTTCCAAAGTTGTACTTCCGTCCAAAATTCTTCTTACCCAAAACCTTGTCCAAGTCCTTCTGATCAATTGACAAAGGCGTGGGAGTTGAACAACAACATTGTTTGAATCTGATATAGTCCAAATTGAGAGAAATAAAATGAGAGTCTTACCGGTGAAAACGTTCGGGCACCATAAGGCGACGACGAGCAGAGAATTTGAAAATGAGAGAGTCCGTTCAGTTAAAACTCGTAAAGAGCACTATCGGGCGACGATGAGAAGAGAAATGAGAGAGGTCGATTGGCGAAAACCCGCAAAGGGCGCAGTCGGCCGAAAAGAAGACATCTCATCACTAAAAGAGTCCTGACAAGGTTCCCTGGTTTTGAAATACGGATCAATGGGTTCAGGAGAAGCTGGAATGTTTGTGTGGGTCAGACATTCAGTCCAAAAGGCATGTCATGTCCATTTGAGGTCAGCATGCCCCCCCAGATAAGTCCTTCTTTTCCCCCGAAAGGGACACCTCTCTTTAAACTCATATGCCTGCCTTTGATATAATTCTTCTTTGAATCCCTTCGGTTTAACTCTGATTCCGAGACTACTACAAAGAAAAGGTGGCAGGACTGGTTTTTACAGGGTTTCGCCTGGCAAAAGCCAAAGAAAATACCCAGCCTCAGCGGATGCGTCAGGCCAATCCCGACTGGCCATAATGGTTGATGCTTTCAAAGCAAAGACATTGGAAAGGAAAAGAAAGTCAAAGACAAAAGTTCTAAGAGCAGAATAAAGCGAAAAGGCCCGAGCCCACGTGAGCGAGTCATCATGAAATCCTAAAAGTTGAATCATGTCGGTTTGAAAAGAGATTCACCCTGAAAACCAGCAAGCAGCAAAGTTCTCAACGGAAACTGGGCCGGGATCAAGCAATTGAGATGATCAAGGCCACAAAACCAACCATTGTTTCAAACTACCAAATTGTTCCTTGTTTGAAAGTTAAAACAGGTGTAATTCAAAGCAACCATGCAAGAAGCAGGTGCAACCTAAAAGGAGAAGAAGTGCGCAAGCATTGAAACAGTTTTGCAGCAGGGAACCAACCAAAAAGGTAAGTTTCCCCAACTTCTTTCATGCATAGGGCCTCATTCCCTAGATATCCCGGCATAACCCGTGGACCTCCCTGGCATAACCCAAGGAGCCTTTTACTTTCTTATCCCGGCATAACCCGTGGACCTCCCTAGCGTAACCCAAGGAGCCTTTTTATTTCAATCCCGGCATAACCCGTGGACCTCCCTGGCATAACCCAAGGAGCCTTTTTCTTTCAATCTCGGCATAACCCGTGGACCTCCCTGGCATAACCCAAGGAGCCTTTTTCTTTCTGATCCCGGCATAACCCGTGGACCTCCCTGGCAAAACCCAAGGAGACTTTTTCTTCTTTCAATCCCGGCATAACCCGTGGACCTCCCTGGCATAATCCAAGGACCCTTTTTTCTTTCAATCCCGGCATAACCCGTGGACTTCCCTGGCATAACCCAAGGAGCCTTTTTCTTTTATCCCGGCAGAACCCGTGGACCTCCCTGGCATAATCCAAGGAGCCTTTTTTCTTTCTTTCAATACCGGCATAACCCGTGGACCTCCCTGGCATAACCCAAGGAGCCTTTTTCTTTCACTCCCAGCATAACCCGTGGACCTCCCTGGCATAACCCAAGGAGCCTTTTTTCTATCTTATCCCGGCATAACCCGCGGATTTCCCTGGCATAACCCCAGGAGCCTTTTTTCTTTCTTATCCCGGCATAACCCGTGGACCTCCCTGGCATAACCCAAGGAGCCTTTTTTTTCCTTTCAATCCCGGCATAACCCGTGGACCTCCCCAGCATAACCCCAGGACCATTTTCTTTTCCGGCATAAGCCGGTCATTTCCAGCATAACCTGGTAATCCTCCCAATTTAAGGCTTCATTACCAAGAATACACAATCCTGATTTTTATTGTTTTCAATGAAAAGTAGTTTAGATTTGTGTCACAAATAACTCGCAAAATTTTCCTAGTGAAAACTGGGGCAAAAATTTTGTTCGTTTGTTTGTTTTGGTGTCCGAACAGGTTTTACCTCAAGGCACAGGATTCAAGATGACCGAAAGAATGAGTCTCAATCCAGAATAAAGGAAAAGAAGAAAAGAACAAAAAAGAAGTGAACTCAAAGTGTTTGAAATGGAGAAGGACGCGGACTGCTCAAAATTTGATCGAAGTCATAAGCTTCGCATGTCCTGCTTTGATCCAATGCTAAAGAAAGAACCGGCACCTACAGCCTGCGAGAATCAAGATTCAGATCGGGGTCCACAGCAAAATCAGCTAAGACTCAAGATCAAGCTTCAAGAGATTTATAGATAGGAATCTTGTAACTCGTAGTTGATAGGCATAGCTAGCTTAGCTTTGATTTTCCTTTTGGTGTAATAAGGAGGTCAGCAAGCAGTAGCAGCAGCATCAGCAGTGAAATCACAGCTCCCGGTAGTCCCAGCTACTAAAACTTCCAAAACTACACTGACCTGATTCCTTTATAGCCAAGGATATGTAGGCAACCTCTGAAGCAAGGTCCGGTCAGACATTTTTCAAAAAATGCTTCTCATGGAGTGCCAAGCGGGCAAAAATCCCTCATAATTGCTCATTTATCTTTGCCCGAAAACCCTTCGTGTCTCCGAGCAAAGAGGGGCAGCTGTGAGCACGTGATTTTTGCCTCTCATGATTTACTCCTACAGAATTCCTAAAATTAGGAATTTTCTTTTAATTATTTGATTTTTAGGAATTAATTGCATAATTTTCGTGTTTATTTGCATTTTTTTCTTTGTGCATTTTTAATTTAACATAATTCATAAAAGTACAAAAATACGCATTGCATTTGCATTTAGGATTTAATTTTATATATTTTAGATTAATGAGTAATTAGGATTGCACAAAAATACAAAAAAAATCACAAAAATTGAGTTATTTTTTCTTTGTTTAATTTTTAAGTCTTTAGAATTTGGTTAGATTTCCTTTAAATTTGGTATTTAATAAATTGTGTCAATTGTTAATTAGATTGGGTAGGTTGATTTAGTTTTTAGAATTAATTTAGACTTTTAGTTTAATTTGAAAATAAAAGAAAGAAATCAAAGAAATTGAGTCTCTTATTTTTAAAGACCCAGATTTTGGGCCAATCTCTGATTTAATTCACCAGCCCAAGCTAAAATCCCCCTAAACTGTCCAAATTACCCCTGATCCAGGCCCAAAACCATTTCCCCACCCGGTCCATCTCCAGTTCATACTAAAACGACGCCGTATCGTTTAGAACAAATCCCAGCCGTCGAGGTTTCTTGATCGAATGGCTGGGAAGCTAGGTTGTTTTAATATTTAAATGTCCTAACGACCCCCCTACCCCCTTTGCTTCTCTTCTCTACCAAACCCTACAGACAGACCCCCACCCTGAGCCGCCGTCTGCCACCGCCGGAAATCGCCTACGGCGGTGGCCGACGTCCAATCCTAGCCATATTCACACCAATTCTCCCTCTCCCCTTCCTCATGCCCATGACACCTTTTGTTTCCATCAAATCCCACCGGAAACCCCCAAATATCCCAAACCCTAGCGTCGCCACGATTTCCCCCGGTGGCGGCGCAGCCCGATTCAACCCCAAAATAACATTTTGAAACCCCTTGCTTCCCCTCACCACGAATTTCCACCCTATTTCCTTCAAACACTCCTGGGATTGCTCGAATTTTGGATCAAAGTATTTGAGCCCTAAATCCCAAAACATCAAACGGGAAGGGCTTTAAAGATTTGGGTCGAAATCGACTTTAGTCGTGTGTTTTCAGTTGAGAACACACGATTAAGGTTCATCTCGACCAAAAATCGAAGATCTCAGGGAGTTTTGGGTTCAGAACTGCGGTCCGTCTAGTTCTAATAATCATTTCAGTATGTTTTTATTCTCTTTTTCGTTATTCTTATTTTTCTTATATCTTCCTTTTTTTTTTATTCTGTTTCTTCTCGACTTGTTTACAAGTGTTTCTGTTAATCCATTTGAATGATTGCTTCTTCTTCTTTAGTCTATTAGCTTAATTTCTTCCTTTCTTTTAATTTTTAATTTCTTTGGGCCGTAAGTGAGTATTTTGATGCATAATTTGTGCATAGGTTTGCTTGTCTCATCATTTCTCTGGATTGTGAATTCAGACATGGGCCCAAAGAAAAGATTTAGCCCAGGTCTTGTTCAAATTAGGTTTGTTTGTTTTGAGTCGGATCATTTAACCCGTGTTTGAAATGGCTTGAGTATTGGGTCAACTTGACCCATGAAGTTCAGTGTAAAAATAGGATAGCTGGGGGGTAATTGGGGTAATTCAATTAAAGAATCTTGCAGTAACAGAAATAGAAGCCCCTAGAAGCTTCTAGGTTGGGGTTTCAATTTGAATTTCAGGATTTAGATAGTATAACTTGGGTAGCAAGTCAGGATTCTAAGGACTTTTAAGCAAAAAAGCATAAATCAAAAAGGACCTAAGGGATAAACTAAAAATCAGCAGGGCTGCCCTAATTGCTTGCCTATAAAGGCATACCCTCCTTGCCTTGCAAGAGAGGTTTTAGAGATCAGATTGTGAGAGATTTGGAGAGCTTAAAGATTTGGAGAGCCTAAAAATTTGAGAGCCTGAAATTTGAGAGCCTGGATTTAGAGAGAAGAATTCTGAGAGAATTTAGAGCTTACAGACTTCGACAGCTAAAAAATAGAGAGTTTTGAGAGTCTAGAGATCCTGAAAATCAAAAATAATGAAAATTTTGCAAAAAATACCGTTCTATTGAAGTCTTCTAAGGTTTTCATCTTCAAAACAATTCCTGAGCACTCAAGGGTTAAAAAATGAGTTGAATCTGGGTTTGAAATCGATTTTGAGGTCAATTCAATTGCTGGTTCTCGACTGGGTCTGATAATGGGATTTAAACATCATTTCCTGGTTTAAAAAAGTAATTCCTGCTTTGTTTTGCTGCTGGTTCAAAGTTTGCTGCTGCTGTTTGTCATTTGCTGAACCTCTGATTCAAATTTATCCTCTTGTTTGGCCATATTCAGGTACACGATTTTGTAAACTCAGCTGGATGTGTAATGGAAGTTTGAGGAATGAAAAATTGGAAAACAAGAGTTGAAGCCTATGCTTTAGTCTCCTGATTCAAAACTTTTCCTTTCTGTCTTCTAAATCTCTTTGCCCTGATCTAGTGTATAAGTATAATTGATTTTGAATTATTGTGAAAGCTTGATGTATAATTCATGTAGTAGAGCAGTAGGTATATCCTGCCCGTTAGCTGTTGTTCAATTGTATTAGTTTCTCTTTCAATCGTGTGATCTGCTTCGACTATCACAGCATGTCTAGCTGCAGTCTGATGGAATCCTAGGCATAAACTAGATGTTGATTGTTCATTAAGCATATTGTGGATAAACTGTGGGTGATGTCTCTTTGCAATAGTGATTATGTGTAGCGTTTTCTCTTTGGTACGTGAAGCTTAGCATACATTGATTTAGTTGTTCCATGTTTAGATATGTTAGTAAAAAAGAGTCCGGGAATTTAATGTTGAAAGTTTCATAAGATCAATGTGTTGTGGACTTTCATTCGAGGTCCTGTAGTTAGAAATTCATATTGAGCGATGAGTTTAAAGGAAATGTTTTACTTTTAATGGAATCAATATTCAATGCAAAAATTGGAGTTGATAGCTGGACATGAATGCAAAACTGATTTGCGAAGCATCTAATAGTTCCTGCATATTAAATTGTTAGATCAAATTCATGTGGCATATTTCCTTAGCTCTACGTCTCTTTGTTGTCTGTTTGGACTCAATTCAGAGTTAGTCTACCTCCAGCCAAGTTCTTTTGTAAAGTTTGGGCCTCCTATGGGCCTGAATGTCAAAGGACTTTGAGATAAGAGGAATTTTGGCCGCCTCAAAGCTATTCCAAAGCCCAAAATATTGAAAGCCTTAGTCATAGTCTTTGTCTTCCTTTGGTTTAATAATTTTCAGAAAAACGAGATTATAAGTGCTTGGGCCTTCCAAGTTAAGCGGCAGATTCGAACTAAGGACCCTTTCAAGAATGGAAATTGTCCTTGTTTGAGTCCGGGCTTGATCTTGGGGCCCAAATTTTCTTGAATATTTTGATGTTAGTCCTTAATGTTATCATGTAAACCCTTTTAGTTAGAATAGGAGTTGAACCTTAATAGATAATAATAGTTCATTTTTAGGACATCCTTTTAAAAAATAAATTCGAGGCGTGCCATGCCAAATAAAATCTCAAAACGCATGGCCCTCACTTGATTAATTTTAATCCTTTAGAAATCGAGGTGTTCCATTTAGCTAATTTTCATGGCCCCTGCAAAATTAACAACGCGTTAGTTGCTTTAGGCGCGTTCTTTAATAATATTACATTCCTAAACTCGGGTGTGCATTTCATGTGATCCAAATCCAAATCCTAAAACGTTGAATAAAATGTGTTTCAGATTGCGGGTGCATTTCATGTGACGCGATCCAAAGACATGTTTTAGACGACGTTCAATTCTCCTTAAAATTAATTAAAAGCGGTAAATAATTTAAAATTGCATTATAGGTTGGAACATGTATTAAAATCAGATAATAGGCCAATTGTAATAATTTATGCGACCGTGCTAGAACCAGGGAATCCGGGGGTGCCTAACACCTTCCCCGGGGTTAACAGAATTCCTTAGTCAGAATTTCTGGTTCGCAGACTTCAAAAGAAAAGTCGAAATCTTCCTCGATTTGGGATTCAAAATAAACCGGTGACTTGGGACACCAAATAAACTATCCCA
Organism: Nicotiana attenuata; assembly: GCF_001879085.1. Classification (NCBI taxonomy): domain Eukaryota; kingdom Viridiplantae; phylum Streptophyta; class Magnoliopsida; order Solanales; family Solanaceae; genus Nicotiana; species Nicotiana attenuata. The sequence goes on from NW_017673840.1 coordinate 81,578, forward strand.
AGTGGCGACTCTGATAAATAAATAATTCCATTTCGAATAATGTCACTTAAATTGGAAAAATTCCCTTATACACTATCCTTCGGGGTGGTGTGTAAAAAGGAGGTGTGACAGCTGTTTCAGTCAAGAATTTGAAGAGGTCTGCCATAGCTCGTGATTTAGTTCTGGCCAGTCTAGGTATTTTTTCTCATTCATCTCATTTTTGTTTTATATTTTTTCTGTTATTTCATCTTCTTTGCTTGTTTGTTCTCGACTTAGTTTTAATTTGTAGTCACTTTAGGATTCTGTATGCTTGATTATTTCTTTATCAGTACAGTCGCCTAGTTAATTAGTTTAAATCCGTAATTAGTTTGTTATTTAGATTTAGATTAGTCAGTTCCTTGTTTTGTTTGGGTCCCGTTTGTTTCTGTTCTTTTGTTTGGGAAATTTATTTTAATTTAGGCTCATAATGCTGTAGCTAGTTTGCAAGAAGCAGTAGGCCCAAATAGGCACTCCATTTGGGTCTATGACCCAGTTGGCTTGGCCTGTTGAACTGAAAGTTTTCAGGGGTAAAAAAAAACAGGGTCATCAGGGTGGTAAATTGGGTAGACCACATAGGGAATCTTGCAGTAACAGAAATAGAAGCCCCTAGAAGCTTCTAGGGTGGGGTTTTAAGTTAAATTTCAGGAATTGTGTAGTATAACTTGGAAAACAAGTCAGGATTTTAGGGACTTCTAAGCAAAAAGAAGAATTTAAAAGGGACGTAGGGGTTAAACAGAAAACCTGCAGGGTTGCCCTAATGGCTTGCCTATAAAGGCAAGCCATTCTTGCATTGCAGGAGAAAAAAAAAGGGCCCCAATAAAGAGCTAATAATTCTGCAAAATTGAGAGATTAGAGAGCAAAAAGAATTTAGAGCTTACAGAACTAGAAAAGCTAAAAAATAGATCAGATTTTAAGAGAGTTTACAGATTTCACTGTTTTATTGAAAATCCCTGAAATCCTTTAAGTCTCCATTCTGAAATAAATCCTAGATAGCTGAAGGGGTAAAATGATTTGAATCTGCTCGGGTATTCAGCTGCTTTGGGTCGTTTTTTGTTGAATCTTCAATCACTGGTTTTGTTGATATTGTTGTGGATTCAAACCTCTTTTTAAGTGATCATTTCTGGGCTATTTTTGCTGCTGAAATACTGTCCCTGTTAATACTATTGCTGAACTTGCTGCCTCTTACTTCTTCATTGTTTCCCTCTTCTTCCAGGTACTTTTCCTTAGCTCATAATTGAGGATCAATTGATGAACCTGTAATAGTTTGAAGTGTGTTGAATGAAGGCTGCATTTAAGTTGATATGATATCCCTGTTGTTTTACTTTCATTTTACCTTTAGTACTTAGATTTAGAATTATGAATGTTGATTAGGTTTCCTTGTTCCTGAACTATGTGTAAGAGATTCTTATAGAATTTCTTATGTGTATTGATAAACTGGACTGTGGACTTTGATTATGTAGATTCACTCTTGACTTTCTGTTCTGATTTTAAACTGTTAATACTCTGTCATGTTGACCCTCTTGGCTACATTTCATTCAGATTAGCTCATTTATCCTCCATGTTTGGTATGTCAAATAATGACATATTATAAACATTTGGAGCTCATGACAAAGCTGCAGTCAGTGCTGTTATTGGTGCTTGTAAATATTAGGCAGTGCTGATTCGTTTCATTTTTTTTGAGTTTGTTTGATTATGTAGGACATATTTGAACTAATTTTGAGAAATCTAGTCATGTTTGAACATAATTCTGATTCTCCATCTGGTTATATGTTGCATTTCACTTTTTGCTAAAAACTATTAGTCAGGGATTAAAAGAGGAAACATGTTGTTACATTTTTGTTTAAAAAGTGTTTTGTTAGGCATAGATTTGAAATGTAAAAACTGTGATTCGCATTACTTTAAACTCAGTGTTGAATTACAAATAGTTATCTATGAATTACCCTCATCCATCATAATTTATGCTAGCCTTGTTTAAAAGAAATAATAATCTGCAGTCATTTATGATTGCCAACATTTCAGCCCAAAATTGATTCAGCTATTGTCATGACCCAAATCCACTACGGATCGTGATGGCGCCGGACACCGTTGTCAGGCAAGCCAACTAACTCATCCATTAAGTTCTCTTCTAATAATAAAAAAAAATCTAAGAGTTTTACCTCCATTTTTCATATGTAAAACAATCTCTGTTTAAACTCAAAGGAAGAAATAATTATTAATACACACCTTTCAAAGAAAACCATCCCAGAACCCGGTGTCACAAGTGCATGAGTCACTACTGATAAGGAAAATAAAATACAATGTCTGTCCAAAATACAGTGGACAGAGAATAAATAAATGACGTATTAGAAGGGAACTACACTAGCTGCAGGTCGTCTCGAACAATGCAGCTCACCTAGTCCCCAAATCGTCCGTGCTGCCATCTAATGCAAGATATACCTGTGCGACAGAAATGCACAGAAGTGTAGTATGAGTACGCAATCAACGTGTACTCAGTGAGTATCCCGCCTAATCCCGAAGGGGTGGGGACGAGATGGCCAACTTCGATACTCACTAGAGGTCCATTAACAATATTCTACAAGTGTGAGAATAATCATGGATTTATATAGAAGTCCTAATTGTGAGACCAAATAAACAGGTAAACACCTTCAACATAAAATCGAGGGCTTCCAAAGTCTTTCTTTATTATCTTATCAGTTCATATTAAGCCACGTAGGGCCAATTCCACGCTTACCATTTTCAAGTAACAAATAAACATGCGCAAATCACACCGAGGCGACGGCCCGCTCCAACAGAAATGTAAACTGTGCACTGCCGAGGGTCGAGTGGCACGAACCATAGATGCATCTATTTTCACCGAGGCGTTCGGCCCGTTCCATAAATAAACACATATCCTGCTCGCGAATCATCCATGCAATGAAGGCACACGCAAAGTACATGCTCAAGTAGGAAATTAAGGGCTCATTGAGGATAATCCTCCAAATAAACAACTTTTCTCTTTTTAACATTTCAGGGGAAAATTACTATTAAATCTCTTTTAAAATTCCTTTACCAGATCAAGGTGATCTAAACAATTCAAACTATCAATGAGTTCACAGTAATCCAAATATAACATGCTTTCGAGTCCTAGACTACCCGGACAATAGCATAATAGTAGCTACGCACGGACTCTCGTCACCTCGTGCGTACGTAGCCCCCACAAATAGGAGCACATAATCAATTACTTCACCTATGGGGTAAATTCCCCCTCACAAGATTAGAAAGGAGACTCACCTCGCTCCGAAGATCCATAACCGGCATTCTACGTTCCTCCGAAGCCTTGAACCAACGCACAATGCACCAAAACTAGCCAATTAACGATAAGCTAATGAGAATACACTCAAATACTCAATAACAAATTCAAATTATACAATTCCCAACTCCGCCTAGTGAAATGACCAAAATGCCCTCGGGCCCACGTGCCCGGAATCCAAAATTTTCGAAGATAAAGGTTACCCATGACCTTAGGAACTCAAATATATAATTTTCTCCTAGTTCCATACTCAAATTCTTGGCTAAAATCCAAGATTATAATTTTCTAGGTTTTTCCACCAAAACCCCCAAATTTACACTAATCTTCATGCTTAACTCCAAACATAATTGATATATTTAACTCAAAAGTGATGGAGATAACTTACCTCAACATAGATGACGAAGTTGCACTCTTTGGAGCTCCCCAAATCGCCCCAAGCCATGAGAAATGAAGGAAATGAACCAAAACCACGATTTAAATTAACCTTACTGCTTCAGCGATTTTCGCTTCTGCGGAGGCCAAACCGCATCAGCGGTTCCGCTTTTGCGGACAAAAATTCCGCTTCTGTGGTTCGCCCAGGTCGCCCCCTTTTTCGCCTCTGCGATAACCACTTCCGCAGATGCGGTCCCGCTTCTGCGGAACCTTGACCGCATCTGCGGTCCACGATCCTTCGCACAAGGTCCGCTTCTGCGGTCCCATTTCCGCAGAAGCAGAAATACCAGCAACCAGCAGACTCAGCCTTCCCAAAACTCCATTTTTGATCCGTTGACCACCCGAAATTCACCCGAGTCCCCCGGGACCCCAACCAATCATACCAACCGGTCCCAAAACACATTACGGACTTGCTCGAGGCCTCAAATCATATCAAACAACGCTAAAATCATGAATTACACCCCGATTCAAGCTTTATGAACTTTGAACTTTCCAACTTCTATTTCCGATGTTTAAACCTATCAAATCACGTCCGATTGACCTCAAATTTTGCACACTAATCATATTTGACATTACGGACCTACTCCAACTTTCGGAATTGGATTCCGACCCCGATATCAAAAAGTCAACCTCCGGTCAAACTTCCCAAAAACGTCAAATTTCAATCTTTAGCCAAATGGCTTCAAAATGACTCACGGACCTCCAAATTCACTTCCGATCGCGCCCCCAACTCCAGAATCACCATACGGAGCTATTCACAGTCTCGAAATCCCAAACGGACATCGATAACACTGAAATGCACTTCAAGCCAAACTTATGAAATTCCTTCTAAAATGCTAACTTCCACAATAGGCGCCAAAACACTCCCGGGTTATCCAAAACCTGAACCGGGCATACGCCCAAGTCTAAAATCATCATACGAACCTGCTGGAACCTTCAGATCCTGATTCCGAGGTCGTTTACTCAAAACTCCATTCCTAGTTCATTCTTTCAACTTTAAGCTTCTCAAATGAGAATTCTCTTTCTAAATCAACTCTGAACTTCCCGGAACTTAATTCCGACCACGTGTACAAGTCATAATACCTGAAATGAAGTTGTTCATGGCCTCCGACTGCTGAACGGAGCGCTAGGACTCGAAATGACCGGTCGGGTCGTTACATTCTCTCCCACTTAAACAAACGTTCGTCCTCGAACGTGCTGAGAACTATGCTGGAGTAGTCTGAAATCACTGTCTAACACCTCGTGCACCTTCCCGTGCTACCACAACTCAGTTGAGCACATCAGCTCGATCAAATTTTGAAGATATTCCCTTTTTATTAAAGCAAATAAGCCTTAGGGCCCAATTCCAACATCCGGAATTCTATGCCCGACCTGCTTCCAACATACAATCACCAAATCGATCACTACATGATGTACCCAAACATGACTGCATATCCTTGCTGAATTTGCACTTTCCCTCATTTTACTCACCGGATCACGATAACATTTTCTGTTCAACTTAGTCAAAATTCCACGAATCTGGTGCTCCCATTGCACCCCATAACATACACAGGTCTTACTCTCACTCTTACAACACCGCAACAACGGAAGAGATGTGAAGAAATTCATAATCACTGCCAAGTCAATCAATCATTGAGTCTATACTTCTGGCAAGAAACATTACCATATTCTGAACAAGTGGAGATCTTGCTCCTTAACATACTCTATATAGTCAGATTGCACTAATCCTGATTCCAATGAGCTCACCTCACCCAGTACTAACTGCTCAGACCATAAGCCACCGCGGACATAATCAAAAGTCTTATGTGATACCACAATGTGCCAATAGGCTGCCATTTTAAAATGCGATACAAAAAGAAAAATGAACTCTGAAGGGAATTATCTAACTCCCGCACTAATACGGACTTCCCTTAGAAAAGAGGAAACAGAATACAATAAACAGATATGGGAAACTATACTGAACATTACGCTGTTGCGGCGCGCAACCCGATCCAAACAACATAACCATGGCGGCGTGCCAACCGATCCAAACAACATAACCATGGCGGCGTGCCAACCGATCCAAATAACATACCCATGGCGGCGTGCCAACCGATCCACACGTAGAACTCACATAAGGAGATATACATCGAGCTAAATTTGCTCATTACAACAGCATACCAAATATCGGTAGTAAGCACGTTAAGTGCATAATACCATCCCTGAGGGAGTATATAGCGTCATAAGCTACAAAACTCAAGCACAACTAGGGTGCGATATACGGACTGAATCTCAAGAGCCATCCTGTTCATAGTACATCATCTCTGCACGGATCTTCAACACATAAGAAATTTCTAAAGCCGTCTCGCAACTCTCACGGCGCAATGCATCACTACATGGAATGTCTGACAACGAACTAACACCCTAACTACCCCATAAGGAGCGCATTACTAAAATGAACATAACTGGCCTGACATAGAGCCCAAACTCACATTTACACCCATCCACCGACCTCAAGTCGATCCTGATCATATCAAACTAAGCCAATAACCTTTGAAAGGTCCATACTAATTTTTCCTTTTCTCATAACACATAAGGACCACCATCATAACCAGAGCGAACCTCCACAGTCCATAACCCAATAAACAGAGTGCCCTCGGGGCATAAATTCTCAAATTAATGATATTACCACAATCCTCATACTTGGTCTAGATCTTAAATCAGTCAAGTGACTACGTGCCACTTTTATGAAACCTGTGGGACACTCCCCCACAATCTACCATAACAATTTACTTGGTCTTACCTCCAACCCACCAACCGCACTAACGCTGAAAGCGATCAAGAATCATTAACCATGATACAAGCCCCCTTTACCAGGCACCAATCTCAGGGGACACTGAATACAATGCCAACTTACCTTAAACGCCGAAGCTCCTTTCCTGCTCATCCGAGCCTGTGACATCCTTACCAGCACCAAGCTGCAACCTTGACCCTCACTTTGAATTCCCATGCTACTCACTGCACCAATGTGCCAACATATGATAGAACACGATTTTTAGCATTAACATTTTAACACTTCATCATATAAGAACCTTTCACTTAACTTACTTCAGGAGAAACATAGCAACGCACGGGCGAATACTCATAATCGTAAAATATGCAACCATCCAAGTAGTGGTCTAAGCCACCATAGCCCCTTCCGGAATCTGCTTCCACACAACAGGCCATAATAATAGAAGGCCTCTGAATAACATTATTTACGGCGGCTGACAAGCCTGATACGTGCCATCACCAATCACTTACATAACTAGATCACGCTGCAGAAACTGACTGCCAACACCAATATGCCAAATTCAACTATGGCCGATCAACTACCTTCTTCCAATTTATCCTTGATTGCCTTAAAGATATCACTGATTTCTTCCAGCACATAACATACTCCCTCTGCACTCATCCTGAGCGACCTCGAATCACGAGACCATGCTGTCTCAAATCCCATGAACTGACTCACATCTCTCAAATGCCATACCGCAAGCCAAAACATCACAGAACGTCCTGAGTCTCCATTCGTAAGCTGCTGCATAAGCTTGATTCTCAACTGCGCCTATAGGCTCGAAATCATTAAGTATTATACTTCATCTTTTGAATTTTTACTAGGACGGCTGCTGAGAGCCACCCGCTCTGACTTGGCCCCGAATATAATCAACTCCATAAATCTTATAACACATGAATACCCTCTCGACGAGGCACCCGGTGGAATCACTTCCTTGAAACCTGCATTTATACAAGGCATAAATCCTGAATCCTTCCCCAAGTCTGAACATGGGCCAATAAGGCCAGTTATAACATGCATTTCAA
>NW_017673840.1:89178-113188 GCF_001879085.1 Nicotiana attenuata
TCAACAATCCCTTTGCTCAATTCATTCTCTTATGTTCCTTTCCCGTAGCTAGAATAACCCATCAACGTACTAATGACCAGAACCTTGCAAGCAATCAACTCTGCCCCTATCAACAAGCGGTGGGCTCGCCCAACTTAGCTTGAGGCCATATAATTTCACCAATCTAGAACTCACTCTCCCTTTTTATCCTTATGACATAACTTTGCACAGACAACCGCCAAAATTCTCGATATCTCTCTGCAAAAACCCCTTTCTTATACTCTAAATCATCCGCCACATTCGCACGATCGATTTCTTCGCTACATACCCGATGAGATTCTTCGCAGAAGCCTCGCCAACCACGCGAACTGCTAATCTGCTCACTTGGTTAACCCACCTATAGAAGGCTCTCCCGGGCATCTCCAACACTGCTGCACAGGGTACAATCACTACGTCATGAATGACCCTTCCTGAGTTTGGAGCTCACACTCCAGTTGCACCGGTCCATTTTACCCCTTGTGGACATCATTGAAATGTGCGACAACATCCTCTCAATTCAAAGCCATGCTGCCTCCTTCTTTCCTTCAAGCGGCTCCTTCCGTTATATTTAAACCTCCGCCGCACAAGAACCCTACCTCAATTGAATCCGTAGACCCCAATCACGAATCACTGATATTATCAAATCACTCCAACTCTCCTTAAGGTACGTGGTCCTTCACTTGCAAGCCCAATATGCATCTCCGCAACTCTCCCACTTTGGCGGAACTCATCCCCTTAATCGACTACTCAACCTTTGCTTCATATACCTGGCCTTTCTTGCAATTTGAAACTTTCGCATGCAACTTCCCACATGCCTTTCTCATCTTTTGCTGCTCAGTTGCTGCCTTAATAAAGAATCTTATCAAGAACTTGAATTCTCAATTTGCTACTAACTCCAAACCTACCCGAAGGTCATCTTTCTCGAACCGTTAACATAGAAATACTGATTAAATCCTGAACCACCGCATCCTGCGAGTATCTGATAGTTGTATCCCTGATACTATTTCACAATATCTTGCCTCAAAGGCGAATCATAGAAGATCATAACACCGACAAACTTGATATGTCCAATTAGGACAACAACACCCCAATATAAAAGAAAATCCAACCTCGCTTTCAATTGCCAAGTCTTATTACTTCACCAGTCTACATCCTGACCCTCCTTAGCTCGATTACCTTTCCCCCTGCCCGGGAATGACACACTGAATCTCTTGATTGTGCGCTGAAGTAAACCTGCCTTGGAAATCATTCACTACCCTGACACGTGGGACAACACCTACCATCATATCACTACTACAGAATAGACATTCATAAGCATTGCGGCAACTTGTGCCTAGCCTCAAAGCCCTCAAAAATACCGCTACTGGGCGGAAACAACAAAATATTCTTTCCATAAGGCGACCACAATAATCTGATCAACTATACCGGGAGAAACATCCCGTATCACAATCTGTAGTACCATTACGGTTCTTCAATTTTTGATTTATACAAGCGGTTCGCGTCGCATAGGACTTGAGTAAGAAAGAAACAAAGGCATAAGCCTCTCATGAAATCGAATCGCACGATAAGGAATCAAGAAGGGAAATACTCCTAACAGTCCTGCAGCCTCCCGAGGATAAGTACAGACGTCTCCGTACCGATTCGCGAGACTCTACTAGACTTGCTCATGACTCGTGAGACTGACGGGAACCAGTGCTCTGATACCAATGTTGTCACGATCCAAATCCACTACGGGTCGTGATGGCCCGGACACCGTTGTCAGGCAAGCCAACTAACTCATCCATTAAGTTCTCTTTTAATAAATAAAAAAAAAATCTAAGAGTTTTACCTCCATTTTTTCATACGTAAAGCAATCTCTGTTAAACTCAAGGAAGAAATAATTATTAATACACACCTTTCAAAGAAACCATCAGAACCCGGTGTCACAAGTGCATGAGCCACTACTGATAAGGAAAATAAAATACAATGTCTGTCCGATAAATACAGTGGACAGAGAATAAATAAATGACATATTAGAAGGGAACTACACTAGCTGCGTCGGGTCAATCTCGAAACAATGCAGCTCACCTAGTCCCCAAATCATCCGTGCTGCCGTCTAATGCAAGATATAACCTGTGCAAACAAAAATGCACAGAAGTGTAGTATGAGTACATAATCAACGTTGTAACTCAGTGAGTATCCCGCCTAATCCCGAAGGGGTAGGGACGAGATGGCCAACTTCGACACTCACTAGAGGTCCATTAACAATATTCTATAAGTGTGAGAATAATCAATGGATTTATATAGAAGTCCTAACTGTGAGACCAAATAAACAGGTAAACACCTTCAAATCATTAAATCGGGGGCTTCCAAAGTCTATTCTTTATTATCTTATCAGTTCATATTAAGCCATGCAGGGCCAATTCCACGCTTAACCATTTTCAAGTAACAAATAAACATGCGCAAAATCACCACCGAGGCGACGTCCCTCCCTCCAACAGAAATGTAAACTGTGCACTGCCGAGGGTCGAGCGCACGAACCATAGATGCATCTATTTTTCACGAGGCGTTCGGCCCGTTCCATAAATAAACACATATCCTGCTCGCTGAATCGTCCATGCGATGCAGGCACACGTAAAGTACATGCTCAAGTAGGAAATTAAGAGCTCATCGAGGATAATCCTCCAAATAAACAACTTTTTCTCTTTTTAACATTTCAGGGAAAATTACTATTAAATCTCTTTAAAAATTTCCTTTACCAGTTCAAGGTGATCTAAACAATTCAAACTATCAATGAGTTCACAATAATCCAAATATACATGCCTTCGAGTCCTAGACTACCCGGACAATAGCATAATAGTAGCTACGCACGGACTCTCGTCACCTCGTGCGTACGTAGCCCCCAACAAATAGGAGCACATAAACAATTACTTCACCTATGGGGTAAATTCCCCCTCACAAGATTAGAAAGGAGACTCACCTCGCTCCGAAGATCCATAACCAGGCATTCTACGTCCTCCGAAGCTTGAACCAACGCACAATGCAACCAAAACTAGCCAATTAACGACAAGCTAATGAGAATACACTCAAATACTCAAAACAAATTCAAATTATACAATTCCCAATTCCGCCTAGTGAAAATGACACAAAATGCCCTCGGGCCCACGTGCCGAATCCGAAATTTCGAAGATAAAGGTTACCCATGACCTTAGGAACTCAAATATATAATTTTCTCCTAGTTCCATACTCAAATTCGTGGCTAAAATCCAAGATTATAACTTTCTAGGTTTTTCCACCAAAAACCCAAATTTACACTAATCTTCATGCTTAATTCCAAACATAATTGATATATTTTAACTCAAAAGTGATGGGGATAACTTACCTCAACATAGATGACGAAGTTCCACTCTTTGGAGCTCCCAAATCGCCCCAAGCCATGAGAAATGAAAGAAATGAACCAAAACCACGATTTAAATTAACCTTACTGCTTCAGCGATTTTCGCTTCTGCGGAGGCCAAACCGCATCAGCGGTTCCGCTTCTGCGGCAAAAATCCGCTTCTACGGTTTGCCCAGGTTGCCCCCGTTTCGCCTCTGCGATAACCACTTCCGCAGATGCGGTCCCGCTTCTGAGGAACTTGACCGCATCTGGCGTGCCCACGATCCTTCGCACAAGGTCCGCTCTGCGGCGTCCTCATACCGGTTCTGCGGGCGCTTCTGCGGTCGCATTTCGCAGAAGCGGAAATACCAGCAACCAGCAGACTCAGCCTTCCCAAAAATCCATTTTCGATCCGTTGACCACCCGGAATTCACCCGAGGTCCCCGGGTCCCCAACCAATCATATCAACCAGTCCCAAAACACATTACGGACTTTGCTCGAGGCTCAAATCATATCAAACAAACGCTAAAATCATGAATTACACCCGATTCAAGCTTTATGAACTTGAACTTTCCACTTCTATTTCCGATGTTTAAACCTATCAAATCACGTCCGATTGACCTCAAATTTTGCACACTAATCATATTTGACATTACGGACCTACTCAAACTTCAGAATTGGATTCCGACCCCGATATCAAAAAGTCAACCTCCGGTCAACTTCTCAAAACCTTCAATTCTATCTTTTAGCCAAATTGCTCTCAAAATGACCTACGGACCTCCGATTCACTTCCGATCGCGCTCTCCAACTCCAGAATCACCATACGGAGCTACTCCTAGTTCTCGAATTCCAAACGGACATTGATACCACTGAAATGCTCTTCAAACAAACTTAGAATTTCTCTAAAATACTACTTCCACAATAGGCGCCAAAACGCTTCCGGGTTATCCAAAACCCGAACGCGGCGTACGCCCAAGTTTGAAATCATCATACGAACCTGCTGGAACCTTCAGATCCTATTCCGAGGTCCGTTTACTCAAAATTCTATTCCTAGTTCATTCTTTCAACTTTAAGCTTCTCAAATGAGAATTCTCTTTCTAAATCAACTCTGAACTTCCCGGAACTTAATTCCGACCACGCGTACAAGTCATAATAACCTGAAATGAACTGGTTCATAGCCTCCGAATGCTGAACGGAGCGCTAGGACTCAAAACGACCGGTCGGGTCTCGTTACATCTATATATTGTGTGTTATATGGGCATCTCTCTTCATTTGGTGAGACAACACTAGGGATTAGGAATATTATGATTTCAGTTCTCAATAGGTGAATATGAGTACGGTTAAGTATGTTATATGAACTTGTGATTGGTCTTAGTTACTTTTTCTTTGGCGAAGGTCTCTATGAATTTGGTTAAATTGTTTAGATGATATGTTTAGTTATTTTATTTGCTCGAGGACGAGCAAATATTTTTCGTGCGGGAAGAATTTGATAAGTGCATTTTGTTTGATTTTTAACATATAATTTCTTTGAAAAACACAAAAAAAAACTATCATATTTCTTCCATACTTTGTCTAAATTATGCAGGAAAGTTTAAAGAAGTATTGGTCCGGGAACGAGAAGATTACAGAGGAAAAATTAGAAAAACGGACAAGCTAAAGTAGAGAAAATATGGCGCTAAAGAAAGACGTGATATGCCATGACAAAGGACAACCGGCTCACAACCGGCTACAACAAACTATAACCGACTCACAATCGGCTACAACAAACTATAACCGATCCATAACAAAAAAGCTCATAACCAAGCATAACAAGCCCACAACCAAGCCATAACAAGTTTCATATCCAAAAGTGTATTGAAAAGTTTGTCATGACTTGGCTATAAAAGAAGGCATCAATCGTGAAATGAGAAAAGAGGGAGCGAGGAAGAAAGCTGAGAAGTGAAATATTGAGCCAGAGAGTTTTCCTTTTCTCTTTGTTCTTTAGTTTTGCTTCTGTTTCATCTTTTAGCCATTACTCTGGCTTCAATTTCTTGTTCTGAATAAATTGTAGTATTGGAAATTACTCTAGTTCCTGTTTTTTAATTAAATAGGAGGAAATTATTCTCTTGAATATTTCTTTTCTATTTTCTTATTTAATGGGCAAGACTATTTCGTGTTGTCGGATTGGCTCCAATATGGAGTAACTTTTCTTGTTGTTGGAAAAATGACGGATCTTAATAGTTTTATATAATAGTAGTAGATATTATTCTTGTGAGCACGTGATTTTCCCTAAGTGAATTACTCCCAAAAAATTCAAACAAAATGATTTTCTTCATTATTCTGCAATTTTGTGAATTTTTGTGTTATTTCTGTTAATTGTTTGCATTTATTTGTGCATTTTTAATTCATATGAAAATATAAAAAATACATTTGGCATGTGCATTTAGGGTTTAATTTTATATTTTTTAGGATTAATTAGTAGTTAAATTGCATTCAAAACAAAGTATGAAGAAAATAACAAAAATAGTCATTTTTGTTCATTTTTATTGTTAATTGGGGAATTTGTCCTGAGTTTACTTTTAAAAAAAGGATTAATCATTTTTAGGAATTAATTAGCTTAATTTTGTAAATATATTAATCTTTATTTTTGCATCTTAATAAATCAGGAAAATATAAAATATAAAATGAAAAAAAAAAAAAAAATTACAATAAAAGAGGGAAATAAAAGAAAAACATTTAAAAAAGAGCTCTTGAATAATAAATCCATTTGGCTCGTTGTAGCCAAAAATCCCCAGCCCAATTCGTGTAACCCAATCCACACCCCCAGGTCGCCGAAGCATCCACACCTAGCCCAAATCACCCCCCACACCCGGTTGTCACGACCCAAACCGGTCGTGATGACGCCCAACACAATTGCTAGGCAAGCCCGACCGTTAACACTCTCAACCCGAACATGAAGCTCAAACCGATTAATTAATTAAATACTTAGATCAAATATCAAGACTAATAGTCGATTAATTCAAAGAAAAAGCGTACGAAATACTAAATAAACAGCAACTCCAAAGACCTGGGGTCATGAGTCTAGAGCCCTAAATAATACAGAGTCAAGAATCCTCAACAATAAATATGTTCTAATGTACGGAAAATAATAAAGGGATAGGGGGAGTCGGGTCCTGCGGACGTCAGCAGCTACCTCGACAACTCCTGAAACTCTGGAAACAGGCAACTAGCTCAACTAAGCTCCCGAAGTACCTGAATCTGCACACAAGGTGCGGGAAGTAGAGTTGAGTACTTCCAACTCAGTGGTAATAGGCATGTATAATGTATTTGACAGTAAGAAATCCCAAATATAGCACAAATGCAAAGCTATAACCAATTAGTCTACACATTCCTCAATGAAACAACAGGTAATGACAGGTAGAACAAGTAAATAACAATGCATGAATGTGATGCAATGCACATGACCGCTACGGCGCATAGCCCGATCCATTTGGGTACCCACGACTCACTGTGGGGGTTCAGACTTCGAGGGGCTCTACAACCCAAGCGCGCAATATCATATAACATACCTGCGGCGTGCAACCGATCCACTATCAGTCCAGCTATATGCATGCAAGCCACACAGCACAGTCAACTTAGCAGTTTTAGTTCCGATTATCAGTAATATCAATTAGTGTTTGAAATTGGAATTTTGCTAGTCATTTATAGGACAAATGTTTAGCTCAGGCTGATATCATGAAAACAGCTAAAAGCACAGAAACAGTGATAATAATCCTACGGGATCCAAATAACCGGCACGCAGCTCAAAATATATCCATAACCATCCAAGTAGAGTTTACCAGCATAATTTATAGCCAACAACACAGTACAACATCACTCTGGCGACTAAGCCATAGTCCCATACATTCGACCCGCACTCACGTAGAGTACGTGTCTCGCCTCAATATAGCGTCACAGTGTTGATATACGGGGTTTCAAACCTCAGTATCATCCACAATCTATTACTTCACCTCGAACCGGACGAGACTAGTCGCTAAGCTTTCCCTCTTGAATAACCTCTGGTGTGCCGAATCTGATCAAAACCACAGGAATACATTAAAATAGGCTAATGGAACATAACCAATCGAAAGAACTCGAAAATACCAAAACAACGAAGTTTGGAAAAACCGAGCCCCGGGCCACTTCTCAAAAATTATGAAATTTACATCACCGGACTCCTCGTCTCGCACGAAGGCTACCCATATCAAATTCATCAAAATGGGGTCAATTTGACCCTCCAATCCCAAATTTACCTTTCTAGGCTTCAAGCCCCCCTCCATTTTATAAACTTAAATCCTGGTTATTTTCACGTGTCTTAAATTCATGATTTTTACACATATAAACATAATCCGGATCTAAGAACTCTTTGACGTGAAATCCCACTAATTTCTGTCAAAATCGCCCAAAATCCTCTTTGCCTGAAGTCGTAAAATGTTTCTTCTCTTTTTCCAAAATCGTGAACACTGTTCACTTTATTTCCAAGGGTCTATTTTCGTTCTCGGTCCCGCTACCGCTTATGCGGGACCGCTTTCTGCGGCCATATGTACCGCTTATGCGGTTTCACTTAAACTCCCCAGTGCTGCTTTTTGCCGAACTAAAGCCCGCTTATGCGATTTGCCCCTCAACCGCCTTCTGTCCGATGATTGTCCGCTTATGCGACCCGCTTTGCGAAGGACTTCCGCTCCTGCGGACATTGCCAGGCCCCCTCGAGGACCTGCCTTCTACGACACCAGCCGCATCTGCGGAACTAGCTATGCGCTCCTTTTTCGCAGATGCGGGAAATAACAGAAGCCAGATACACCAGACCTGCAAACAACACACAAATTCACCGTTTAACCCACCCGAAATCACCCCGAGGCCCCGGGGACTCAAAACAGAAAGCACCAACAAAATCCCAAGAACCTTATGGCAAAACTGTGTTTCAAAATCCTCAAAAAGCACGTCAAAACAACGCTGAAATCATTAAAACACATCGGATTCAAGCCAGTTTTCATCAAAACTTCCGCAATGCGCATTCAATCAAAAAACCGACCAAACAACGTCCTCCATATCCAAAATCACCTAATGAAGCTACTGCACCTCTTCGGAATTCCATTCCGACCCTCGGAATCAAATCGCTTACCTATCAACCGAAATTTGCAAAAAAATTCAAACTTCGCCAATTCAAGCCTAATTCTACACCGGACCGTCCAACCATTCCATTCCATCGCACTCCTAAGTCACAAATCACTTCCCCCGAAGCTTACCCGAACCATCGGAACTCACATCCGACCCTCTAACTACATAGTCAACTTCCGGTTACTTTTCCAAAACAAGGTTCCTTCTAAGAGGTAATGCCTCATTATTCCAATTAAAAACCAATTCCGAATCAACTCTAACTCACCACATACCGGGTAACTGAAACACGAAAAGTAATAAATAAGGAAAACGGGCAGAATACCTTGATACGACGGTCGGGTCGTCACATCCTCCCCAACTTTAAACAACGTCGTACTCGAGCTACCCAGAGTTGTCCATAGAAGCTAACCAACAGCCTGAATAACTTTACCAAGCATATACCCGGAGATCACATATGCACTTCCGAAATCAATACACAAGATCAGGACCTCACATCTATACTAACAAATAGGCCCGAACCAACTGTAATAACGCATACCTGCAACCTCGGTGAAATCATATGATGTACGTACATAACCCAAAACACTCGAAACGATAACTTCTATTCACATTTAGTTGCCCATAACAACCAAATACCGGCAGAAAAACCTTCTCCATTAGTAAAACCTTATTCCCACATTTCCTATACTGCCAACGATAAATGAACATGCCGTATAAAAACCGTAATCATTTCTCATTATCAACCATTCATGAAACCGTTCCCGATTTTGACTAATACCACAACAGATTTCCGGGCCAAACCTCGATATTATCCTTCTACAACAAGTGAAAACCAAATCTGTCGTGGGGCTGGTGTGATTCATATAATGACTCCAACGATCACCTGCGAGATCCAACACCATCACTCTGGTGCTACGGACACCTCGAATACAGGCCTACGCCACGACTTGCACATCAAGTACACGCACCAACAAGAGAAAGGGATGGTGGGGGCTGACATACTCAAATCATGACGATTGACTCAATCGAAAGAGCTGTACTTCCAAGCTCAGCATACCATCACAACACAAGGCTGAACCGCCGTCTCAACATCATGAGAAAGTAGAAGGCCTGAATCTACCTCGAAAGTGTCCTAACTCCACGGTTAAGCCTCGCTTACAATGCGGGATCATATCCAAACACTGTTAGCACATGAAGCACCTCAAGTCACTATGATCAAAATCGACCAGCTACACACAATTTGAGGGTGTCTGAAAACAAAGCCAATTTCATTACCCCAACGCTGTGAAGCAACTGTAATATACACCATTCAATCCGCAAAAAGGACACAACTGACCGGCTATTCGGCCGGGAGCCAAAACCCAATACAGACTTTCCTCAGAAACCAGGAAGCAAGGTACCTATAAGTAACATATGGAAAACTATTCTCAACATCGACGACGTGGTGCGGCATGCAACCCGCCATCTAGATACATACCTCGTGGCGGCGTGCCACACCGATCCACACAAATATCTCACATGAGAGATGGCGACATCGAAACCAAATTTGCTCATATAACAAAATTACGCATATCGGCGTAAGCCAATGCCTGATGTGTCGTAATGGTTATCGTGATATATAGCGTTGTAAGCCTACAAAACTCAAAGACACAATGAAGGTCCCCCCTTCAACTTCACTATGAATCTCATAGCACGTACTGGATATATATGCCCACAGTCCAAAAATCATAACGCCTACACAGCAGAGAAAAAACAACTCATAGATCTCCCCAGATCACTAACAAGTTCATAACGATCGAAATCCACCTGTCCTCAAAACAATACAACTCTCAAGACAACAAGCCTAATTCAAGCTAAATTACGTAAGCCACATTGGTGCCTGCCAACGAACTACAATACCAAGAAAAAGCCTGAAGCCGCTCCTTCCACTACTATAAACTCCTGCCAGAGCAGTACATTACGGCTGCCCGGCACCAAATAAATACCGAAAATCCACAATCTCCACCCCGGCGACATACCAGGCCACAAGAAATATTATCCGAAAAAGTCCCTCAAAAACCGGAACTGCGATCAAATCGTAACACCTCTGCGAAACTTGACACTCCGCACGAAGGCTCCCAAATTAAGAAAAGCCACTCTTCTAGCCGTCCGCTGATCTTTGCGGATTCATCAAACCACTCTGCTAGAACCATAATCCGATGCACCTCGCCACGCAACTTGTGGCATTTTCTGACACAATAGTCTAGATAACCCCATGCTGCAGACAACCAGTCTGAACTTCAACGTCACCTCCAAAAATCTAACATATCAGCAAATAAAGATCCACTCTAAGCCTCCAAATCCTAATTGCTGCTGACGTACCGTAATACACACGATCCACAACCACGACATAGATGTATCTGAGAACTCCAGTCTCCAACTCATATAACACACAAGATCACTATACCTGATCCCACATTCCGCCGTATAATTACATAATCACGCCATCAAGTACCCATTCATTCCACGAAGAGATATTCTAAAATTTCCCTGTTGGCCGGCATCAACAACTCAAATATCCGTAGTCGATGTTCCAACAAGAAAATGCCGCAATACACCGAAGTATTATCAGTTTACATTCACCTTGCCCTTTTTTTTAGCTGGAACATAACCCCCCATGTCAAATCACTAGAATAGCCATACCGTTTCCTGAATCATCTGAAATCGAGTCTTTACTCACTTGCAGGCTGCCCGTGCTGCTTAAGAATTTAATGGACTTCCCATTATGAACGGACCGAAACCGTTGAACACGCAATCTCAATTCTTACACAACACTACCGCGTATACCCATAACACACTAGGGATAAACATGAGATACTCCATCTACCCTTTTTCCTAAACCACAAACATATTATATATTCCTCTAGTCAAAGAAACTCTCTCTCCCAATTCTATTGCACAAGCTATATGCCAGGATATACCTTCTACCAAAAACAGAACTAAGCAAGCTGTTAGAACTCAAGGATCTGCTGCACAGACCGGTAAAACTCATTACCTGATCACATAGAGGTAGAATTAATCATACCCCTTACCATACCGATTCGCGTCCACTATCAAGCTAGTCCAGTCTATCTAATTTCCCTTTTTATCCTCATCCACCTGATATTTGCTCCCTCGCTGTGCATCACAATCCTCAATCCAGCGCTTACACCGAGACTCGCCCACATAAGGCCACACTGTCTAAGACCCATAAGCCACTGCGAATACTTTTCTCAATGCTTCCCCAGACAATACACGTCCAGAATTACTTTACTTGAAGAATTCCTGCGAATCTGAATTGTACCATTTACTTTCCAGATACTGATACATAGAACCCCCATAATTAACATAAAAATACCACAATCTTTGATCTTTCTAATGAAAAAACACAGTCGTTGGTTCACATACACAACCTTAAAACACCTGAGTGCTACATTGTTAGAATCTTGAACAATTAAGAACCATTCTAAGAGTCATCCACTCTTATACAAACTGCAAAACCGGACTTAACGCAACAGAAACCACTCGTACCTTATTAGCACTCTGAAACCGCAGGGTACGACCTCATTCTCAATACAAACAACCATCTTCACTTCTCTATACACTCGGCAATTCTTTACCAACAACAACTCAAACATCCTATTATTTTCACACATCTACGAAGCGCCATATAACCTTTTACCGAAATTTCCTTCACACGTGCCATCCTGCAGCTCAATTTCTCCCAACCAAAAATTGATTCGCCAACATAACCCGAAACGGAACCAACATAGCACATAACCGTGCAAGCAGCTAATCAACAGCAACCTTCCCCAACTTGGCTCGAAACCATATATCAAGGCATACTCGATAACGCCATAATACTTTTACGCTAATGATGTCACACATATTCATGTAAGTGAGGTTAAACTCAAATCATCTACCAGTGTCGTAGCAAAACACAGATTCCATCTAGTACCGTATTCCCCTCTACACATTTTTTTATTTTCTAGCATTCATCATCTACCTCCGGTTGAGTGCACTCTCTTTTAAGCGACCCAAATTTTCAAATTACGACACGTACCTATTCAATTTACACATGCGGATCTCTAACGTACACATAAGCGAGGGAATACCACTCAAAACACTCCGCCAGGAGATAACCCACCTGCTTTCGCCTTCAATTTTATATTTCAGCACGACCTTCACACCATCATACACATAACACATCATCTAGTCTTCCTGAGTCTGAACTCATCTACCGCCCACAGTGTAATTGCCATCTCACTCCCCAACTAGGAGACACGAATATATTCTTCACACTGCCCTAAAACTTAGGGCTAGCAAACAGATCCACAATAGGAAACAACACACTTAACAGGCTCATCTATTAGTCCAGCAGACCTCCATTCTCACTACCAAGATCACGTTAGTACATCTCACATACTTATCATACTCAGTCACATGGATGTCCAACGCCGTTCTGGCTTAATTAAGGACAATACCGAACACATGACGTTCAAAACATTTACCTCACACAATCGAGCACCTCGGTGCTCAAGCCATAAGGCAAAGATCCTGGCCTCAAGTCCCCCGGACTGGCCCGACATTCACTCACAAGGATTACCTTCGCCCCTCATCGGGGAAGCACAGCCATCAAGGCACAATATAAATACTGAGTGCTCGCCGTTGCGCATACAGACGTGTGGAAGAATTTCAAGAGTTATATCTCAAGCTGAATAAGTACGCACCCGATAAAGAATTCCAACGAAAGTGACAGTTTTCCTAAAGGTTCTGCAGCCTCCCGAGGAGAAATACAGGCGTCCTCGAATATCGTTCCGCAGAGACTCTCACTAAACCGCCGCTCATGACTCATGAGGCCTAGTAACCTAGGCTCTTGATACCAACTTGTCACGACCGCTAAACCCGATCTGCTTTGTGGCGCCCGCCCCAACACAATTGCTAGGCAAGCCCGAACCATTAACACTCTCAACCCGAACTGAAGCTCAAAAACTCGATTAATTAATTAAATACTTAGATCAAATATCCCCCAAGACTAATAGATCGATTAATTCAAAGAAAAGCGTACGAAATACTAACATAAACAACAAACCTCCAAGACCTCGGGGTCAGTCTAGAGCCTCTAAAATAATATCAGAAGTCAAGAATCCTCAGACAATAAATATGTTCTGAATGACATGGAAAATAATAAAGGGATAGGGGAGGAGTCGGGTCCTCGGACTGTCAAGCAGCTACCTCGACAAACTTCCTGAAACTCTGGAAACCAGGCAACTAGCCTCAAACTAAGCTCCCATAGTACTCTGAATCTGAACACAAGGGCAGGAGTAGGTGAGGTGTTCCAACAGTGGTAATAGCGCATGTTATAATGTCTGACGTAAGCAAATCCCAAATATAGCACAATGCAAAGCCTATAAACAATTAGTCTACACATTCCTCAATGATAACAGCAACAGGTAATGACAGGGATAGAACAAGTATAATAACAATGCATGAATGACGATGCCAATGCACATGACCGCTATGGCACGTATGGCCCGATCCTATTTGGGTACCCGCGCCACTGTGGTGGGTCAGACTCCGGAGGGCTCTTACAGCCCAAGCGCAATATCATAGTAAACATACGCTGCGGCATGCCAGCCCGATTCCACGTATCCGCCACGCTATATGCATGCAAGCCAGCACGAAAGGCGTACGAGTCAAGGGCGTTGGACCTAGTTATCCTCATATCAGTAAATATATCAGATTAGGTGTTTGACAGAGAACCTGGGTGGTAGGAAGTTGTGTGCTAGGCGATTTAGGACGAAATGGTGGTAACGCTCGGAAGACTGGAATCGATGAGAACGAGTGCTAGGTGAGCAATCACAGAAACGAGGTGGATAGGATGAGCGGCTACGGATAACAATAACTGGCAACGCGAGCGCCAGGAAGGCGGCATTCATAAACCATCAAGTTGAGGAGTTACCAGCTAACTTATAGCCAACACACAGTCACAAACTATCACTCGGGCGCCGACACTAAGCCATGAGTCCCCAATCACACTTCCAACCCCCGCACTCACTCGTAGAGTACGCCTGTACTCGCGCCTCAATTTATAGCCGCACAGTTGTAGATTTATACCGCGTCAGCTTCAAAAACCCTCATGTCATCAAGCCACAATCTATTACTCACCTCGATCCGCACACTAGTCCGCTGAAGTCCTTTCCCTCTTGCGAATCAACACTTCCTTTCGAGGCTGCCGAATTCTGATCAAAAACCACAAGCGAATACACTAAAATAGGCTAATGCGAACATTAACCCAATCGAAAAGACATCGAAAACACCCAAAAACACGAAGTTGCGCAAAAACCCGAGCCCCGGGCCCACTTTCTTCGAAAAATTATGAAATTTACCATCACCGGACTCCTCGTCTTCCACGAGGCTACCCATATCAAATTCACAAAATCGCGGGTCCATTTGACCCCTTAAATCCCAAATTTGAACACTTTCTATAGGCTTCAAGCCCTAACCTCCATTTTTTAACCTTAAATCCTTGGATTTTTCAGTGTTTTAATTCATGTTTTACACGCATAACAACATAATCCGATCTAAAACTTCTTACCTGACAAAATCCCACGAAATTCTCATTCAAAATCGCCCAAAATCCTACTTATGCCGAAAGTCTAAAATGTAGTATTCTTCTCTTGTAATCCAAAAATCAAAACCGTGACACTGTTCACTTTATTTCCAGGTCTATTTTCGAGCTTCATGCGTCCGCAATACTATATAGCGGGACGACATCTATGCAGCAATCTCCTTCCAATCCCCGAACCAATCGCCCCCGCAAGTCGTGAATTAGTTAAAGCAAGTACGGGAGGCTTTGTTTAGGGGAACGGGGTTCAAAAAAGCAAAACGACCGGTCGGGTCGTTACATTGTAGAAAAAGAAAAATTATTAAAGACTTGTTGAAAAATTTGAAANTCACAATATCTTGCCTCAAAGGCGAATCATAGAAGATCATAACACCGACAAACTTGATATGTCCAATTAGGACAACAACACCCCAATATAAAAGAAAATCCACCTCGCTTTCAATTGCCAAGTCTTATTACTTCCACCAGTCTACATCCTGACCCTCCTTAGCTCGATTACCTTTCCCCCCTGCCGGGAATGACACACTGAATCTCTTGATTGTGCGCTGAGTAAACCTCCCTTGAAATCATTCACTACCCTGACACGTGGGCAACACCCTACCATCATATCACTACTACAGAATAGACATTCATAAGCATTGCGGCAACTTGTGCCTAGCCTCAAAGCCCTCAAAAATACCGCTACTGGGCGGAAACAACAAAATATTCTTCCATAAGGCGACCACAATAATCTGATCAACTATACCGGGAGAAACATCCCGTATCACATCTGTAGTACCATTACGGTTCTTCAATTTTTGATTTATAACAAGCGGTTCGCGTCGCATAGGATTGAGTAAGAAAGAAACAAAGGCATAAGCCTCTCATGAAATCGAATCGCACGATAAGGAATCAAGAAGGGAAATACTCCTAACAGTCCTGCAGCCTCCCGAGGATAAGTACAGACGTCTCCGTACCGATTCGCGAGACTCTACTAGACTTGCTCATGACTCGTGAGACTGACGGGAACCCAGTGCTCTGATACCATGTTGTCACGATCCAAATCCACTACGGGTCGTGATGGCGCCGGACACCGTTGTCAGGCAAGCCAACTAACTCATCCATTAAGTTCTCTTTTAATAAATAAAAAAAAAATCTAAGAGTTTTACCTCCATTTTTCATACGTAAAACAATCTCTGTTTAAACTCAAAGGAAGAAATAATTATTAATACACACCTTTCAAAGAAAACCATCCCAGAACCCGGTGTCACAAGTGCATGAGCCACTACTGATAAGGAAAATAAAATACAATGTCTGTCCGAAATACAGTGGACAGAGAATAAATAAATGACATATTAGAAGGGAACTACACTAGCTGCGGGTCATCTCGAACAATGCAGCTCACCTAGTCCCCAAATCATCCGTGCTGCCGTCTAATGCAAGATATACCTGTGCAACAAAAATGCACAGAAGTGTAGTATGAGTACATAATCAACGTGTACTCAGTGAGTATCCCGCCTAATCCCGAAGGGGTAGGGACGAGATGGCCAACTTCGACACTCACTAGAGGTCCATTAACAATATTCTATAAGTGTGAGAATAATCATGGATTTATATAGAAGTCCTAACTGTGAGACCAAATAAACAGGTAAACACCTCCAACATTAAATCGGGGACTTACAAAGTCTATTCTTTATTATCTTATCAGTTCATATTAAGCCATGTAGGGCCAATTCCACGCTTACCATTTTCAAGTAACAAATAAACATGCGCAAATCACACCAAGGCGACGGCCCGCTCCAACAGAAATGTAAACCATGCACTGCCGAGGGTCGAGCGGCACGAACCATAGATGCATCTATTTTCACCGAGGCATTCGGCCCGTTCCATAAATAAACACATATCCTGCTCGTGAATCGTCCATGCGATGCAGGCACACGTAAAGTACATGCTCAAGTAGGAAATTAAGAGCTCAACGAGGATAATCCTCCAAATAAACAACTTTTCTCTTTTTAACATTTCAGGGAAAATTACTATTAAATCTCTTTTAAAATTCCTTTACCAGTTCAAGGTGATCTAAACAATTCAACCTATCAATGAGTTCACAGTAATCCAAATATAACATGCTTTCGAGTCCTAGACTACCCGGACAATAGCATAATAGTAGCTATGCACGGACTCTCGTCACCTCGTGCGTACGTAGCCCCCACAAATAGGAGCACATAAACAATTACTTCACCTATGGGGTAAATTCCCCCTCACAAGATTAGAAAGGAGACTCACCTCGCTCCGAAGATCCATAACCGGCATTCTACGTTCCTCCGAAGCCTTGAACCAACGCACAATGCACCAAAACTAGCCAATTAACGACAAGCTAATGAGAATACACTCAAATACTCAATAACAAATTCAAATTATACAATTCCCAATTCCGCCTAGTGAAATGACCAAAATGCCCTCGGGCCCACGTGCCCGAAATCCGAAATTTTCGAAGATAAAGGTTACCCATGACCTTAGGAACTCAAATATATAATTTTCTCCTAGTTCCATACTCAAATTCGTGGCTAAAATCCAAGATTATAATTTTCTAGGTTTTTCCACCAAAACCCCCAAATTTACACTAATCTTCATGCTTAATTCCAAACATAATTGATATATTTAACTCAAAAGTGATGGGGATAACTTACCTCAACATAGATGACGAAGTTCCACTCTTTGGAGCTCCCCAAATCGCCCCAAGCCATGAGAAATGAAAGAAATGAACCAAAACCACGATTTAAATTAACCTTACTGCTTCAGCGATTTTCGCTTCTGCGGAGGCCAAACCGCATCAGCGGTTCCGCTTCTGCGGACAAAAATTCCGCTTCTACGGTTTGCCCAGGTTGCCCCCTTTTTCGCCTCTGCGATAACCACTTCCGCAGATGCGGTCCCGCTTCTGAGGAACCTTGACCGCATCTGCGGTGCACGATCCTTCGCACAAGGTCCGCTTCTGCGGCGTCCTCTACCGGTTCTGCGGGCCGCTTCTGCGGTCGCATTTCCGCAGAAGCGGAAATACCAGCAACCAGCAGACTCAGCCTTCCCAAAAATCCATTTTCGATCCGTTGACCACCCGGAATTCACCCGAGGTCCCCGGGTCCCCAACCAATCATATCAACCAGTCCCAAAACACATTACGGACTTGCTCGAGGCCTCAAATCATATCAAACAACGCTAAAATCATGAATTACACCCCGATTCAAGCTTTATGAACTTTGAACTTTCCAACTTCTATTTCCGATGTTTAAACCTATCAAATCACGTCCGATTGACCTCAAATTTTGCACACTAATCATATTTGACATTACGGACCTACTCAAACTTTCAGAATTGGATTCCGACCCCGATATCAAAAAGTCAACCTCCGGTCAAACTTCTCAAAAACCTTCAAATTCTATCTTTAGCCAAATTGCTCCAAAATGACCTACGGACCTCCGAATTCACTTCCGATCGCGCTCCCAACTCCAGAATCACCAT
Source organism: Nicotiana attenuata (assembly GCF_001879085.1). NCBI lineage: Eukaryota > Viridiplantae > Streptophyta > Magnoliopsida > Solanales > Solanaceae > Nicotiana > Nicotiana attenuata. The sequence continues at coordinate 107,826 of NW_017673840.1, forward strand.
ACGGAGCTACTCCTAGTCTCGGAATTCCAAACGGACATTGATACCACTGAAATGCTCTTCAAACCAAACTTAAGAAATTTCTCCTAAAATACTACTTCCACAATAGGCGCCAAAACGCTTCCGGGTTATCCAAAACCCGAACCGGGCGTACGCCCAAGTTTGAAATCATCATACGAACCTGCTGGAACCTTCAGATCCTGATTCCGAGGTCGTTTACTCAAAATTCNATTCCTAGTTCATTCTTTCAACTTTAAGCTTCTCAAATGAGAATTCTCTTTCTAAATCAACTCTGAACTTCCCGGAACTTAATTCCGACCACGCGTACAAGTCATAATACCTGAAATGAAGCTGTTCATAGCCTCCGAATGCTGAACGGAGCGCTAGGACTCAAAACGACCGGTCGGGTCGTTACATCTATATATTGTGTGTTATATGGGCATCTCTCTTCATTTGGTGAGACACACTAGGGATTAGGAAATATTATGATTTCAGTTCTCAATAGGTGAATATGAGTACGGTTAAAAGTTGTATGAACTTGTGAATTGGTCTTAGTTACTTTTTCTTTGGCGAAAGGTCTCATGAATTTGGTTAAATTGTTTAGATGATATGTTTAGTTATTTTATTTGCTCGAGGACGAGCAAATATTTTTCGTGCGGGAGAATTTGATAAGTGCATTTTGTTTGATTTTTAACATATAATTTCTTTGAAAAACACAAAAAAAAACTATCATATTTCTTCCATACTTTGTCTAAATTATGCAGGAAAGTTTAAAGAAGTATTGGTCCGGGAACGAGAAGATTACAGAGGAAAAATTAGAAAAACGGACAAGCTAAAGTAGAGTAAAATATGGCGCTAAAGAAAGACGTGATATGCCATGACAAAGGACAACCGGCTCACAACCGGCTACAACAAACTATAACCGACTCACAATCGGCTACAACAAACTATAACCGATCCATAACAAAAGAAGCTCATAACCAAGCATAACAAGCCCACAACCAGCCATAACAAGTTCATATCCAAAAGTGTATTGAAAAGTTTGTCATGACTTGGCTATAAAAGAGGCATCAATCGTGAAATGAGAAAAGAGGGAGCGAGGAAGAAAGCTGAGAAGTGAAATATTGAGCAGAGAGTTTTTCCTTTCTCTTTGTTCTTTAGTTTTGCTTCTGTTTCATCTTTTAGCCATTACTCTGGCTTCATTTCTTGTTCTGAATAAATTGTAGTATTGGAAATTACTCTAGTTCCTGTTTTTAATTAAATAGGAGGAATTATTCTCTTGAATATTTCTTTCTATTTTCTTATTTAATGGGCAAGACTATTTCGGTTGTCGGTATTGGCTCCAATATGGAGTAACTTTTCTTGTGTTGGAAAAATGACGGATCTTAATAGTTTTATATAATAGTAGTAGATATTATTCTTGTGAGCACGTGATTTTTGCCCTAAGTGAATTACTCCCAAAAATTCAAACAAAATGATTTTCTTCATTATTCTGCAATTTTGTGAATTTTTGTGTTATTTTCTGTTAATTGTTTGCATTTATTTGTGCATTTTAATTCATATGAAAATATAAAAATACATTTGGCATGTGCATTTAGGGTTTAATTTTATATTTTTAGGATTAATTAGTAGTTAAATTGCATTCAAAACAAAGTATGAAGAAAATAACAAAAATAGTCCATTTTTGCATTTTTATTGTTAATTGGGGAATTTGTCCTGAGTTTACTTTTAAAAAAAGGATTTAATCAATTTTTAGGAATTAATTAGCTTAATTTTGTAAATATATTAGATCTTTATTTTTGCATCTTAATAAATCAGGAAAATATAAAATATAAAATGAAAAAAAAAAAAAAAATTACAATAAAAGAGGGAAATAAAAGAAAAACATTTAAAAAAGAAGGCTCTTAATAATAAATCCACATTTGGGCTCGTTGTAGCCAAAAATCCCCAGCCCAATTCGTGTAACCCAATCCACACCCCCAGGTCGGCCGAAGCATCCACACCTAGCCCAAATCACCCCCCACACCCGGTTGTCACGACCCCAAACCCGGTCGTGATGACGCCCAACACAATTGCTAGGCAAGCCCGACCGTTAACACTCTCAACCCGAACATGAAGCTCAAAACCGATTAATTAATTAAATACTTAGATCAAATATCAAGACTAATAGTCGATTAATTCAAAGAAAAGCGTACGAAATACTAACATAAACAGCAACTCCCAAAGACCTGGGGTCATGAGTCTAGAGCCTCTAAATAATACAGAGTCAAGAATCCTCAACAATAAATATGTTCTAATGTACGGAAAATAATAAAGGGATAGGGGAGGAGTCGGGTCCTGCGGACGTCGAGCAGCTACCTCGACAACTCCTGAAACTCTGGAAACAGCAACTAGCTCAACTAAGCTCCCGAAGTACCTGAATCTGCACACAAGGTGCGGGAAGTAGAGTGAGTACTTCCAACTCAGTGGTAATAGGCATGTATAATGTTTGACAGTAAGAAATCCCAAATATAGCACAATGCAAAGCTATAACCAATTAGTCTACACATTCCTCAATGAAACAACAACAGGTAATGACAGGTAGAACAAGTAAATAACAATGCATGAATGTGATGCAATGCACATGACCGCTACGGCGCATAGCCCGATCCATTTGGGTACCCACGCTCACTGTGGGGGTTCAGACTTCGGAGGGGCTCCTACAACCCAAGCGCAATATCATAGTAACATACGCTGCGGCGTGCAACCCGATCCACTATCAGTCCAGCTATATGCATGCAAGCCACACAGGCACAGTCAACTTAGCAGTTTTAGTTCCGATTATCAGTAATTATCAATTAGGTGTTTGAAACCTTGGAATTTTGCTAGTCATTTTAGGACAAATGTTTAGCTCAGGGCTGATATCATGAAAACATGCTATAAAGCACAGAAACAGTGATAATAATCCCTACGGGATCCAAATAACCGGCACGCAGCTCAAATATATCCATAACCATCCAAGTAGGAGGTTTACCAGCTAATTTATAGCCAACAACACAGTACAACATCACTCGGGCGGACTAAGCCATAGTCCCCAATCACATTCGACCCCGCACTCACCGTAGAGTACGTGTCTCGCCTCAATATAGCGTCACAGCGTGATATACCGGGGTTTCAAACCCTCAGGTCATCATCTACATCTATTACTCACCTCGAACCGGCCACGAGACTAGTCCGCTAAGCCTTTCCCTCTTGAATCAACCTCCTCGGGTGCCGAATCTGATCAAAACCACAAGGAATACATTAAAATAGGCTAATGGAACATAACCCAATCGAAAGAACTCGAAAAACACCCAAAAACACGAAGTTGGCAAAACCCGAGCCCCGGGCCCACTTCTCGAAAAATTACAAAATTCACATTTCCGGAATCCTCGTCTCACCACGAGTCCATACATACCAAATACACAAGAATCGGAGTCCATTTGACCCCTCAAATCGCCAATTTAGACTCTCTTAGGCTTCAAACCCTAACCTCCATTTTTACCCTTTAATTCCTTGAATTTTCAGTGTTTAATCCTTGTTTTTATACCCTAACAACATTATTTGAGGCTACAAGTTCATACCTGATGGAATCTCCTTTGAAATCTCTCCAAATCGCCCAAAAATCCTCTTTGCCCGAAGTCTAAAATGTTTCTCCTCTTTTTCCAAAATCGTGAACACTGTTCACTTTATTTCCAGGTCTATTTTCGCTTCTGCGGTCCCGCTACCGCTTATGCGGGACCGCTTCTGCGGCCATATGACCGCTTATGCGGTTTTCACTTAACTCCCCCAGGTGCCGCTTTTGCGACTAAAAGCCTGCTTATGCGGTTTTCCCTCAACCGCTTCTGCGATGGATTGTCCGCTTATGCGGACCCGCTTTTGCGGAAGGGATTCCGCTCCTGCGGACATGCCAGGCCCCCTCGAGGACCGCTTCTGCGACACCATAGCCGCATCTGCGGAACCGCTTATGCGGCTCCTTTTCCGCAGATGCGGAAATACCAGAAGCCAGATACACCAGACCTGCAACAAACATCCAAATTCACCGTTTAACCACCCGAAATCACCCCGAGGCCCCCGGGACCCCAACCAAAAACACCAAAACATCCTAAAACCTTATTCAAACTTGCTCCAATCCTCAAAACACGTCAAACAACGCTGAAATCATTAAAACACATCGGATTCAAGCCTAGTTTTCATCAAAACTTCCGCAATGCGCATTCAATCAAAAACCCGACCAAACAACGTCCGAATGACCTGAAAATTTGTAGAAAATCACCTAACGAAGCTACTGCAACTCTCGGAATTCCATTCCGACCCTCGGATCAAAATCCTACCTATCAAACGGAATTTGCCAAAATTCAAACTTCGCCAATTCAAGCCTAATTCTACACCGGACCTCCAAATTCCATTCCGATCGCACTCCTAAGTCACAAATCATCCCCCGAAGCTACCCGAACCACCGGAACTCACATCCGAGCCCTCTAACTACATAGTCAACTTCCGGTTGACTTTTCCAAAACAAGGTTCCTTCTAAGAGGCTAAGTGCCATATTTCCAACTAAAACCAATCCAATTATACCCGATCAACTCAAATACTGATATTGAAACATAGAACAACATAATATGGGGAAAACGGGGGGGTAACTCACGTGACGACAGGCCGGGTCGTCACATCCTCCCCAACTTAAACAATCGCTCGTCCTCGAGCGTACCCAGAGTTGTACTAGACGCCAACCAATAGCTGAATGACCTTACCAAGCATATACCCGGGGTGATCCCACGTCACCCTATCTCACATAGGTCCGATAATACATCATAGCCGAAATCTCACAGTCCATCTAGACCACAAACCGTAGAACCACATCGCACTTTCCGAAATCACACACACGATCAGGACCTCACATCTATACCCAGAATAAACCCGAACCAGCTGTTATAACCCATACTTGCAACCTCAGGTGAGACCATATGATGTACCACGCAATGCAAACACTCGAAACGATGGCCTCTATTCACAGCAATTGCCCACAATAACCAAATACCGATAGAAAAACCTTTTTATTAGCTAAAGTCTTATTCCAACACTTTCATATACTGCCAATGGCAACAGAAACACGCGATAAACCGAAACCATCCCTCAGATCAACCATTCATGAAGCCACTTCCCTTAACTGATATCACAACAGAATTTCCGGGTCAAACCTCGATATTATCTTCCTAACAAGCTGGGATCAAATCTGTCCGTATTCATCAATGACTCCAACGGTCACCTCGAATCCAACACACCACTCTGGTGATATGATACCTCAATACAGGCCTAAGCCACAACTTGCATGATACGCATACCAA
>NW_017673840.1:114857-118028 GCF_001879085.1 Nicotiana attenuata
ACTACCGAAGTATTATCAGTTTACATCACCTTGCCCCTTTTTTTTTTACTAAACATATACCCCCGTCAAATCACTAGAATAGCCACACCGTTTCCTTAATTATCTGAAGATCGATTCTTTACTCACCTGCAGTTGCCCGTGCTGCTTAAGAATTTAATGACTTCCCATTATGAACTGGACCGAAACCTTGAACACGCAATCTCAATTCTTCACAACATACCGCGTATACCATAACACACTAGGATAACATGAGAACTCCATCTCCCTTTTTCCTAACCACAAACATTTATATATTCCTCTAGTCAAGAACTCTCTCTCCCAATTCTATTGCACAAGCTAACTGCCAGGACTGAATCCTTCTACCCAAAACAAACTAAGCAAGCTGTTAGAACTCAAGAGTCTTGCTGCACAGTACCGGTAAAAGCTCATTACCTTGATCACATACGAAGAATTAATCATACCCTTACCATACCGATTCGGTCCACTATCAAGCTATTCCATCTATCTAATTTCCCTTTTTATTCCTCATCCACCTGATATTTCTCCCTCGCTGTAGCATCACAATGCCTCAATCCAGGCTTACCACACGAGACTCGCACATAAGGCCACACTGTCTAAGACCCATAAGCCACTGAATACTTTCTCAATGCTCCCCAGAAATACCACGTTCCAGAATACTTTACTTGAAGAACTTCCTGCGAATCTGAATTCGTTACCATTACTTTCCAGATACTGATACATAGAACCCCATAATTAACATAAAATACCACAAGTCTTGATCTTTTCTAATGAAAACACAGTCTTTGGTCACATACACAACCTTAAAACACCTGAGTGCTACATGTAGAATCTTGAACACATTAGAACCATTCTCAAGAGTCATCCACTCTTATACAAACTGCAAATTACCTGACTTAACGAACAGAACCACTCGTACCTTATTAGCACTCTGAAACCGCAGGGTACGACCTCATCTCAATACAAACAAGCATCTTCCTTCTCTATACACTGGGCAATTCTTTACCCACAACAGCTCAAGACATCCTATTATTTTCACACATCTACGAAGCGCCATATAACCTTTACCGAAATTTTCCTTCACACGTGCCATCCTCGGCTCAATTTCTGCAACCAGAACTAATTCGCCAACATACCTCGAAACGAAACCAACATAGCACATAACCGTGCAAGCAGCTAATCAACAGCAACCTCCCCAACTTGGCTCGAAACCATATATCAAGGCATACTCGATAACCCATAATACTTTTACTCTAATGATGTCACAATATCATATTGAGGTTAAACTCAAATCATCTACCAGTTCGTGAAAACACAGATCATCTAGTACCGTATTCCTCTACACATCTCACATTCATCTCTACCTCGGTTGAGTCCACTCTCTTAAGCGACCCAAATTTTCAAATTACGACACGTACCTTTCAATTACACATGGGATCTTCTAACGTACACATAAGGAGAATACCACTCAAGAACACTCCGCAGGAGATAACCCACCTGCTTCGCCTCAATTTAGTATTTCAGCACACCTTCCACCATCATACACATAGCACAGTCATCTAGTCTTCCTGAGTCTGAACTCATACCGCCACATGTAATGCACTTTACTCCCCAACTAGGAGACACGAATATATTCTTCAATCGCCTATAACTCGGGGCTACACAATAGATCACAATAGAAAACGAATCACTTAACAATTCATCTATTATCCAGCAGACTTCTTCGTCACTACCAAGTCATATAGAAACATTGCACAATACCAACATACTCGTTACGTAGCTATCCAGCCGCCATTCCCACAATTAGGGACAATACTGAACATATACGTTCAAAACATTTACTCTCACAATCAGCACCTCGGTGCTCAAGCCATAGGCAAAGATCCGGCCTCAAGTCCTCCAGACTGGCCCGACATACTCACAAGGATTACCTCTCGCCCCTCGATCGGGGAATCACAAGCCATCAAGGCACATATAATACTGAGCGCTCGCGTGCGCATACAGACGTGTGGAAGGAATTTCAAGAGTTATATCTCAAGCTGAATCAAGTACGCACGATAAGAATTCCAAGAAGGTGAAGTTTTCCTAAAGGTTCTGCAGCCTCTCGAGGAGAAATACAGGCGTCCCCGTATCGTTCCGCGAGACTCTACTAAACCGGCTCAAGACTCATGAGGCCTAGTAACCTAGGCTCTGATACCAAATTGTCACGACCCCAAACCCGGTCGTGATGGCGCGCAACACAATTGCTAGGCAAGCCCGACCATTAACACTCTCAACCCGAACATGAAGCTCAAAACCGATTAATTAATTAAATACTTAGATCAAATATCAAGACTAATAGTCGATTAATTCAAAGAAAAGCGTACGAAATACTAACATAAACAGCAACTCCCAAAGACCTGGGGTCATGAGTCTAGAGCCTCTAAATAATACAGAGTCAAGAATCCTCAACAATAAATATGTTCTAATGTACGGAAAATAATAAAGGGATAGGGGAGGAGTCGGGTCCTGCGGACGTCAAGCAGCTACCTCGACAACTCCTGAAACTCTGGAAACAGCAACTAGCTCAACTAAGCTCCCGAAGTACCTGAATCTGCACACAAGGTGCAGGGAGTAGAGTGAGTACTTCCAACTCAGTGGTAATAGGCATGTATAATGTCTGACAGTAAGAAATCCCAAATATAGCACAATGCAAAGCTACAACCAATTAGTCTACACATTCCTCAATGAAACAGCAACAGGTAATGACAGGTAGAACAAGTAAATAACAATGCATGAATGCGATGCAATGCACATGACCGCTATGGCACGTAGCCCGATCCATTTGGGTACCCGCGCTCACTGTGGGGGTTCAGACTCCGGAGGGGCTCCTACAGCCCAAGCGCAATATCATAGTAACATACGCTGCGGCATGCAGCCCGATCCACTATCAGTCCAGCTATATGCATGCAAGCCACACAGGCACAGTCAACTTACTAGTTTTAGTTCCAATTATCAGTAATTATCAATTAGGTGTTTGAAACCTTAGAATTTTGCTAGTCATTTTAGGACAAATGTTTAGCTCAGGACCGATATCATGAAAACATGCTATAAATCACAGAAACAGTGATAATAATCCCTACGGGATCCAAATAACCGGCACGCAGCCCAAAT
>NW_017673841.1:0-5633 GCF_001879085.1 Nicotiana attenuata
TCAGCGCTGAAGCATGTATCCTGGGATTGAGGTTGGCTATAGACATGGGTGTCCAGGAAATCTTGGTCATGGGTGACTCGGACCTTCTTGTACACCAGATTCAAGGAGAGTGGGAGACACGAGATTTGAAGCTCATACCATACCGGCAGTGTTTGCATGAACTTCGTCAACGGTTTCAATCAATAGATTTCAAACACATTCCAAGGATGCACAATGAGGTTGCCGACGCTCTGGCCACTTTGGCGTCGATGTTGCATCACCCGGACAAGGCTTACGTGGATCCGTTACAGATTCAGGTTCGAGATCAGCATGCCTATTGTAATGTGGTGGAGGAAGAGTTTGATGGTGAGCCATGGTTCCATGATATAAAAGAATACCTCCGGGTGGGAGCATACCCGACACAAGCTACAGGGGATCAAAAGAGGGCAATTCGACGCCTGGCAAGCGGATTTTTCTTCAATGGAGGAGTGTTGTACAAGAGAACTCCAGATCTTGGTTTATTGAGATGCATAGATGCCAAACAAGCTACAGTTATCATGGCTGAGGTACATGCGGGTGTTTGTGGACCTCATATGAGTGGATATATATTGGCAAAGAAGATCCTTCGAGCAGGTTACTATTGGCTTACTATGGAACGGGATTGCATCAGCTTCGTGCGCAAATGTCATCAATGTCAGATACACGGAGATTTGATTCATTCTCCACCATCTGAATTGCATACAATGTCAGCACCATGGCCGTTTGTTGCCTGGGGAATGGATGTTATTGGTCCGATTGAGCCAGCAGCCTCAAATGGGCATAGATTCATTTTGGTAGCTATTGATTATTTCACTAAATGGGTGGAGGCAAAAACCTTCAAATCCGTGACTAAGAAGGCAGTTGTCGATTTCGTACATTCAAATATCATATGCCGGTTCGGGATCCCGAAGGTAATCATCACAGATAATGGTGCCAATCTCAATAGTCATTTGATGGCCGAGACATGTCAGCAGTTTAAGATCATGCACCGCAATTCCACTCCATATCGTCCTAAGGCAAATGGGGCAGTCGAGGCAGCTAACAAGAATATCAAGAAAATACTTCGAAAAATGGTAGAAGGGTCAAGGCAATGGCATGAAAAGTTACCTTTTGCTTTGTTAGGCTATCGCACTATTGTCCGCACTTCAGTAGGAGCGACTCCCTACTCATTGGTGTATGGAACCGAAGCAGTAATACCCGCAGAGGTTGAAATCCCGTCCCTTCGAATCATCGCAGAGGCAGAGATTGATGATGATGAATGGGTTAAAGCCCGCTTGGAACAACTAAGTTTGATTGATGAGAAGCGACTGGCAGCAGTGTGTCACGGTCAATTGTATCAACGAAGAATGGCAAGAGCATATAACAAGAAAGTGCGTCTGCGGAAGTTCGAAGTAGGACAGTTGGTGCTCAGGCGTATCCTACCTCATTGGGCTGAGGCAAAAGGAAAGTTCGCCCCAAACTGGCAAGGGCCATTTGTTGTAATCAGAGTTTTGTCCAATGACGCTCTATATCTAACGGACGTGGAAGGAAATGTGTAGAAATGGCCATCAATTCTGATGCAGTCAAGAGATATTATGTATGATTTTCTTTATCTTTGTGTCCCTGGTTGTATTTGGCATGTTTTGAGATTGAAATGATGAAGGCATTTTGTTCTGCTACCCAAACACTTTATCCTTTGTTATCCCTTTGAGCCTTATTATATTTCCTTTCGTATCCCTCTTTCGGAATCAATAACAAAACTCAAAAGCCCGAGCAAGGAAAGTCAGCGGAGAAACAAGCAAAAAATAGTCCAAAAGAAAAGAAAAGAAAAGAGAAGAAAGGGAAAAGAAAAAAAAAAGAAGAAAAGAAAAAAAAAAAGAATAAAATAAAATAAAATAAAAAAATAAAATAAAAGAAAAGAGAAGGAAAAGAAAAGAAATGAAAAGAAAGAAAGGGAGAAGTAGAAGAAAAAAGATCGCCACAGTAAAGTAGTTCTATGGCCTGAACTACGTTTGACTTGATCCCGAAAGGGTACGTAGGCAGCCTCTCTCTGAGGTTCAGTCACAACAGAAGAGAAATCCAAGAATCCCCAAGAAAGAAACTGGGGCAGAAGTTATGGTTGTTGCAAGAGATATGATTCCAAAAGTTGTAATGTTGAACCCACATTTGAATTATTTTGAGCTTTTATACCTTTCTTTGTAAAACCCATCCAAAAGCCACATCACGGTCCAAAGAAAGACCTTCTGATAAATTTCAAGAAATGACCATATAGGCGGGTAAAGCGATTCATGTTGGAGACAACACTCTGGTGACAGAAGGAAAATGATAAAATGAGAGAGTCTTATCGGTGAAAACCCTCACGGGCACCATAGGGCGAGGTGAGTTGAGAGAAATGAAAATGAGAGAGTCTTATCGGTGAAAACCCTCACGGGCACCATAGGGCGATGTAAGTTGAGAGAAACGAAAATGAGAGAGTCTTATTGGCGAAAACCCTCACGGGCACCGTAAGGCGAAAGTGAACTTTGCAGTTGGGCAATGAAAGAAATCTGTGGTTTAAAGTCATTTGAAATGCGGCGAAACAAATAAGGTTTGGGTTCGGCGAGAGTCGGGCGTGAAAGTATGATACAACAAATGTGGTAATTGATAATTGATTGGTTGGACGGACTAGGTTGGAATCCGAAGTGCATGGCACAATCAACGGAATCAGCCTTTCCGCTCAGATAAGTCCTATCCTTCTTCTCTTCATTACAACTCATTCGTTTTCAGAGTTTTTTCTATCCTCAAAACCTTCAAGGTCATTGCATTTCACTCTCTTGAAGTCTGTCTATAAGATGCCTTAGTGTCAGTTCTATTCAAAAACAAAAGAAGGATGTCAAAGCTAATTACCAGCTTCCCAGTTAGATGGCACAACAAGGTGGGGACGTGTCAAAAGAGAGTAAAATACGGAGGACCAATGGAAATCAGAGTAATAATCAGATGGTTGTGAGGGAGAAGCAAGGTTCACAAGAAGGGAACAGAAACACCAAACAATGGTACGAGGTAAAACATGTGGGTCATCAAGATCAGAGGGTTGAAAGTCAATTGGGAAATCGTGACAAGTCAAAGCAAGTCCGAAGAAGCAAGTCAGAGCAAAGTCGGAAGCGGGAGCATGGCCAACAAGAATGCCAGCAGCTAACCACCATTTTACATTAACAAATTTTTCTTTGATTGGAACAGGGGCAGAAAATGTTTCTTTGTTTTGTCTATTTCTGCTAAAATCAGGCGCCCACCTGGAGAACAAGGGAATACATTTCAAGTTCAGCAATCAGGCGCCCACCTGTAGAACAAGGGAATACATCTCAATTTCAGCAATCAGGCGCCCACCTGGAGAACAAGGGAATACATTTCAATTTCAGCAATCAGGCGCCCACCTGGAGAACAAGGGAATACATTTCAAGTTTCAGCAATCAGGCGCCCACCTGGAGAACAAGGGAATACATTTCAAGTTTCAGCAATCAGGCGCCCACCTGGAGAACAAGGGAATACAATTCAAACTTTAGCTTCCACATTTTAGTAGTGTTTGGTAACGCGATGCGCCCGGCCACCAAACTGGGGCAAAAAATTCTTTTCTTTTGTTGCTGGTCTATCTTTGAAATCAGGAGCCCGCCTGGAGAACAGAGGCATTTATTTTCAAGTTTTTAGCAATCAGGCGCCCACCTGGAGAACAAGGGAATACATTTCAAGTTTCAGCAATCAGGCGCCCACCTGGAGAACAAGGGAATACATTTCAAATTTCAGCAATCAGGCGCCCACCTGGAGAACAAGGGGAAGTACAATTCAAATTTTAGCTTCCGAATTTTTAGTAGTGTTTGGTAACGTGATGCGCCCGGCCGCCAGACTGGGGCAGAAAATTCTTTTCTTTTGTTGTTGGTCTATCTTTGAAATCAGGAGCCCGCCTGGAGAACAGAGGCGTTTATTTTCAAGTTTTTAGCAATCAGGAGCCCCGCCTGGAGAATAGAGGCATTTATTTTCAAGTTTTTAGCAATCAGGAGCCCGCCTGGAGATTAGAGGCATTTATTTTCAAGTTTTAGCAATCAGGAACCCCGCCTGGAGAACAGAGGCATTTATCCCAAGTTTTGGCAATCAGAAGCCCGCCCGGAGAACAGAGGCATTCATTTTAGATTTTTAACAGTCAGGAGCCCACCTGGAGAACAAGGGAATATTTTTTTAGCATCTGCAGTCAGGAGCCCACCTGGAAAATGGGCACATGTTTCAAGTAATCAAGCATCATTCGGAGGAATGGCAGCAATATCGCCGATCACCATGCAAACAACAACAGGAATACCATCGGAAGATTACAAGATACAAGTTCAAGGCAACGCAAGAACAAGTTAGAAGACATAGATAGGACCCTTTTGTAATTCGTAGATCATAGCTTAGGCTAGCTTCTTGTTATTTTTACTCGGTGTAATAAGGAGGTCAGCGAGTAGTAGCAGCAGCAACAACAATGAAATCACAGCTCCTGGTAGTCCCAGCTACCAAACCCTCCCGAACTACACTGACCTGATTCCTGTTTAGCCCAGGATATGTAGGCAACATTTGAAGCAGGGTTCGGTCAACTCTTCCAAAAATGCTTCACACGGAATATGCAAACGGGCAAAAATCGCTCATTTTCGCTCACTTGTCTTTGCCCGAGAACTCTGCGTGTTTCCCGAGCAAAGAGGGGCAGCTGTGAGCACGTGATTTTTGCCCTATATATGAATTATTCCCAAAATTCAAACAAAATAATTTCTCTTTCATTATTTTACACTTTTGTGAATTTTGTGTTATTTTCTGTTAATTGTTCGCATTTTTATTTGTGCATTTTTATTTCATATGAAAATATAAAAAAAAATATATATATGACATTTGCATTTAGGATCTAATTTTATATTTAAGGATTATTTAGTGGTTAAGTTGTTTTTAGAACAAAATTTAAAGAAAATAACAAAAATAGTCCATTTTTGCATTTTTTTAATTGTTAGTTGTTGAATTTGTCTTGAGTTTATTTTAAATAGGAGTTAAGAGATCTTAATTTTGGAAATAAATTAGTTTTCATTTTAATTTTTGCATTTTTATAAAATCAGAAAAAAAAATAATACAAAAGGAAATACAAAAATAAATAAAAGAAATAAAAATGAAAACAAAAGCAATTAAAAGGGGCTGCCTCAATAATGCCTAATTGGGCCATTTAATTGACTTCACCCAGCCCAAGCCACTGGCCCAAACGCCCTGCCCGGTCCAGTTGCCCCATACTCAAAACGACGTCGTTTTGACGTCGTTTAATCATGACCGTCCGTTCCCCCAAATCCAATGGCCACGATTGATCCTCAAATTTAAATAAAACTGTCCGAAAATTATACAAAAAAACAAAAACACAATCCGTCTTCCTCGTACTCCCTGTAACGCCATCGACACCCCACCGTCCGCCACCGTCTTCCGCCCTAGCGCCGCCGGCCGGAAATCGCCGCCGGCGGCGGCGATGCTCCGATGACCACAAAAATTACACCCTAGAACCACTGTTCTCCCCTCTTTCCAACCATGCCCTCAGCTCCCCTCGAATCATAGCCAATCTCGTCGAATATTCCATCTAAACTTTTCCGGCCATGACACCACTT
>NW_017673841.1:7935-33375 GCF_001879085.1 Nicotiana attenuata
ACAAACTACGGGGCCCTCAATAAATATTATATTAAGTTTTAGACTTCGGGATGGGCCGTTTAGCAAAATTCACGGCCTTCCCTCAAAATAATAACGCGTTAGTCTCTTTAGGCGCGCCTTTAATAATATTACATTCCTAAATTCGGGTGCACATTTATGTGACCCAAATCCAAATCTCAACGAAGTCGAAATGTGTTGATAACCACGGGTGCACTGGTGCGACGTGGTTCGAGACGCATTTTCACGACGTTGCAATTCTTATTAAAAATAAAATAAAAGCGGTTTACCATTAAAAGCACATAAGCTAGAATACGTTGTGAAATCAGATAAAATCAAATACAACAGTTGAGCGACCATGCTAGAACCACGGAACCTGGGAATGCCTAATACCTTCTCCCGGGTTAACAGAATTCCTTACTCGGATTTCTGGTTCTCGGACTGTTAACAGAGTCATAATTTCCTCGGATCGGGATTCAACCGGTGACTTGGGACACCATTAATCTCCCAAGTGGCGACTCTGAATATTAATAATAAATCCCATTCCGATTGTCCTTTAAGTGGAAAAACTCCTTTACGCCCTCGCGGGTGTAGAAAAAAGGAGGTGTGACAGGCGTCGACAAAATCAACAACCGAACATCCTAATATCATACCAAACAATTGTCAACTTGTCAATTAACCAACACCATAACTAAACCACTAGAAATACTAATTTATCTCCAACTTTGATAAATGAGAACGATACTCAACATAAGACTATATGTCACGACCCCAGTTCACCCCCCCACCCGTGAACATGTCGTGATGGCGCCTAGTCTCTACAACTAGGTAAGCCTAAAATGAGGAAAACAAAATAACTTGCGGAAAATAATAATTCAACTTTGAACCGTTAAAAGAAAATACGGTGTATAGATGCCACTTGGCATATACAATTCCATAACACGGAAGTCTACAATATCATCCCAAGGCCTGGAAACTCATGGGAACACAAGCTAACAGAATGAATACACTGCTCTAACTCCAGAATGTCTAAAACAATAGTAAGAAAGGAAGGATATCTGCTAAAGCTAGAATAAGATAGAGACTCCTTGGTCTGCGGACGCGACAGATGTACCTCGAAGTCTCTGCTAGATCTCTCCGCCTCGAGGGTGATACGCCTGGGTGGGGGTACCTGGATCTGCACATGAAAAACATGTGCAGAAGGGGCATGAGTACACCACAGCGGTACTCAGTAAGTGCCAAGCCTAACCTCGGTTGGGTAGTGACGAGGAAGGTCAGGGCCCTACTGAGATAAATATATATATACATAATGAATGACAGGACAATAAGCAGTAAAACTTGAGAATCGATAATAAAGATCTACACAGTATAATAATAGTGCAATAACGGAAACAGAGATAAAAGCATCTACAAAGAAATACCCCCTCACAGCAAGATAAATAATCGGGATCTCCTTGTATCCTCAATATTCACTCTAGGGATCTCTTGGTATCCCGAGGATCTCTTGGTATCCTCAATACATATGCCAGGGATCTCTTGGTATCCCGAGGATCTCTTGGTATCCTCAATACACGTGCCATGGATCTCTTGGTATCCCGCACCTCAATCCAGACCATAATTACGCACAGGGGATCTCCCGGGATGCCGTCCCGTAGTCCCAATTTAAAAACACACAACAACAACTCAAGGACATCAAAATAAAACTAAGTCCGTAATGAGTAAATAGTTAATTCTAGCCTAACATGCTTCACATAATGCAATTAAGGCAGTTTAAGCAAATAGGCAATTAATTCAACTAATCATGCTCTTCTAAACTAACACAGGATATATTTTGCATGTAGAATAAAGCAAGTAAGGAAGGAACTCAGTTTAAGTACTTAAAGTAAAACCGGATTTTTCAACAATTAGCTCAAGTACGCGCTCGTCACCTCACGTACAAGGCATTCAATTACCAAGTATCATATCCTAAGGGGAGAAGGTCCCCCACACAAGGTTAGACAAGCCACTTACCTCAAACCGGCTCCAAAATCAGCTCGAAACCACACGTTTGCCACGAGTATCCGACTCCAAATGGCCCAAATCTATTCAATTCAATTACATATCGTAAATAACATCTCAAACAACTGATTCTACTATTTAATTTAAAGCTAAGACGCGAATTTAGGTAAAATGACCAAAATGCCCCTCATTCCAACGTCTCAGAATCGGATAAATTTTATATTTTCAGAACCTTCGTACTCTCACAAGTCTAACCATACAAAAATCTCTCAAATCAGAGGTCAAACACCCACTCAAAACTCAATAACTTAGTCTATGAAGTTTTACCCATCTTTCATTCAAAAATCCGAAATTAAGGAGGAATTCGTGATTAGATTAGTGGGTTTTAAGCATAAGAGAGTAGAGAATCGTTACCCAGTCGTTGTCCCTGAAAAACCCTCGAAATCTCCATCAAATCCGAGCTCCCAAGCTTGTGTTTTGATAAAAATGGCTAACCCTCGGTTTTTTTGAAAGTTTATAACTGCCCAGGTAATTAGTGAATCGCGATCGCGAAGATAGGACCGCGATCGCGAAGAGTAAAATAAGGCTCCAGGAAAAAGGCCTACGCGAACGCGAGAAGGGGAGCTGGCCTTACGCGATCGCGTCTGAAGGCACGCGAACGCGAAGAAGGAATGGGCCACTGAGTCACCAGCTCAGTTTACACTACGCGAACTCAAAGGGGAAGCTGCGAACGCGAAAGAGAAAGGGCCAGTTCTGTGCGATCGCAAACCAATTCATGCGATCGCGATTAAGGAATGCCCCCCCCCCCTCCGAAATTACCCTATGCGAACGCGTGAAGAGGTACGCGATCGCGAAGAAGAAAACAGGTCTGCAACAGCTGAAGAAATTCTGCAATTCTTTAACAACTCAAAATGCTCGTTTGAGCTTCCGAAACACACTCGAGGCCCCCGGGACCTCAACCAAACCTACGAACATATCCCATAACATCATTCAAACTTGTACCAATCCTTAAACCACCTAAAACAACGTCGGAAACTCGAATTAATCAATGATTTAAGCCTAAGAACTTCAAATTCTCTCAAAACACGCTTTCGATCAAAAACCTAACCAAACCTCGTCCGAATGACCTAAAATTTTACACACACATCCCAAATGACATGACGGAGCTACTGCAACTTCCGGAATTCCATTCCGACCCTCGGATCAAAATCTCACTATCGAACCGGAAACTTCAAAAATTCAAACTTCGGCATTTCAAGCCTAAATTAGCTACGGACCTCCAAAACACATTCTGAACACGCTCCCAACCCCAAAATCACCTAACGAAGCTAACGCAACCATCGGATTTCCGTTCCGAGGCCGTCTTCATACTGTTTTGACTATGGACCATTTTCCAACACTTAAGCTCTCCTTTAGGGACTAAGTGTCCCGAAACTCTGCGAAACTCAAAATCGAACGCCCCGGCAAATCAAAATAGCAGAAATAAACTTGGGGAAAGCAGTTAATAGAGGATCGGGGCGTAAATTCCAAAAACGACTGGCCGGGTCGTTACACTATGATAACAAAAGAATACTCATGACACTAAAATAATGACTATGGTGCGACTCTAAGAGTTCAATGAAAAGACCATAACAATAAATAAAATCTCTGCCCACGCGAACAAGTGCGAGGCTCACCAAGAAATATCAACCTTGTAACGACCCGACCGGTTGTTTTTGAAATTTACGCCCCGATCCCCCTTAACTGCTTCCCCTAAGTTCATTTCTGCCATTTTGGTATGCCGGGACCTCGGAGTGGAAATCCGATGGTTCCGTTAGCTCCGTTCGGTAATTTTGGGGTTGGGAGCGTGTTCGGAATGTATTTTGGAGGCTCGTAGCTCATTTAGGCTTGAAATGCCGAAGTTTGAATTTTTGAAGTTTCAGGTCCGATAGTGAGTTTTTGATCCGAGGGTCGGATTGGAATTCCGAAAGTTGCAGTAGCTCCGTCATGTCATTTGGGATGTGTGTGCAAAATTTCAGGTCATTCGGGTCAGGTTTGGTTAGGTTTTTGATCGAAAGTGTGTTTTGTTGGAATTTGAAGTTCTTAGGTTTGAATCTTTGATTTAATCGGACTTCCGGTGTGGTTTTAGGTGTTTTAAGGATTGGTACAAGTTCGAATATGGTATTAGGTGGTATTGGTGCTTTTGGTTGAGGTTTCGGGGGCCTCGGGATGATTTCGGGTGGTTAACGGAGAAATTTCTAAGTAATTGCTGCAGCTGGTATTTTTCATTCTGGTATTTTCACTACTGCGGCTTGGGAACCGCAGAAGCAGAGCCGCAGAAGCGGCCTTGGACGTTGCAGAAGCGGCTTGTGCCCCCTTCCTCAGAAGCCGCAGAAGCGGTGCCACTTCCGCAGAAGCGAAGCCGCAGAAGCGGCCCAGCTATCGCAGATGCGGTCCTGTCCCTTTTAATGAAAACCGCAGAAGCGGTTGGATTTCCGCTTAAGCAGGACTGCAGAAGCGGTCCCTTGTCCGCAGAAGCGGAAATGACTGTTCAGAAATATCAATTTCGAGGGTTTAATTTCATAAGTTTGAAAAAATCGATTGAGAGCTCGGGAGAAAGCGATTTTGAGTGGGTTTTGAAGAGAAAATCATTGGGTAACATTTCCTTGATCCCTTTTCATTATATTTCATCATTATATAGCTAAATACATCATTGGAATTCGAATTTTGGACCAAAAAAATTGGATAATTTGGGGTAAAACTTCATTGGCTAGACTATTGAGTTTTGAGTGGGCATTTGACCTCCGATTTGGGAGATTTTTATATGGTTAGACTCGTGAGAGTACGAGGGTTCTAAAAATGTTAAAATGATTCGATTCCGAGACGTTGGCCTGAGGGGCATTTTGGTCATTTTATCTATTTTCGCGCCCTAGCTTTAATTTTAATAGTGAAATCAGTTGTTTGCAATATTATTTACGATATGTAATTGAATTGAATAGATTTGGGCCATTTGGAGTCGGATACTCGTGGCAAAGGCGCGGTTTCTAGTGATATTGAGCCAGTTCGAGGTAAGTGGCTTATCTAACCTTGTGTGGGGGACTTTTCCCCTTAGGATTGTTTTCTTGATATTTGAGTGCCTTGTACGTGAGGTGACGAGCGCGTACTTGAGCCGATTGATGAAAATTCGGTTTTCACTTAAGTTGTTGATATTTAGCTTTCTTTACTACTTGCCTTATCCTACTTGAAATTATACTTGTGCTAGATTTGGAAAGCATGTTTAGCTGACTTAACTGCCTAATTGCTTAAGTTGTTTGACTGTACTACGTGAAGCATGCTAGGCTAATTCTATCTGTTGCTCTGTCTTTCGTGCTTTATTCCTTGGTTTGTTTCTGGCTGTGGTTGCGTATTTACATTGGGGCTACGGATGTGGGATTCCGGTAGCTTCCCCCCTTGGTTGTTTACTTTGGGACTATGAGTTCGATTCCCGGTAGATCCCCCTGCACTTTTACTTTGGGACTGCGGGTTAGATTCCCGATAGATCCCCCCTGTATTTTGATGGTTGGACTACGGGACGGTATCCCGGAAGATCCTTCGGTTTGGTATACGAGTTGGACTACGGGACGGTATCCCGTGAGATCCACTGGATAGTTGAGGAAAGGGCTACAGGACGGTATCCTGGGAGACCCTCATTGTTATCATTGGTATTGAGTTGTATTTACTCTATGTTTGCTCTGTCCTTTTGTGGTTGTTATTGTCTCATTGACCTGCCTTATTTCACTGTTGTATTTATTATTTCTGTCAGATTATCATACCGTTAATTATTGTTATTACTATATTTTGTCTCAGTATGGCCCTGACCTTCCTCGTCACTATCCAACCGAGGTTAGGCTTGGCACTTACTGAGTACCCCTGTGGTGTACTCATGCCCTCCTGCGCATGTTTTTCATGTGTAGATCATCCAGGTACCT
Source organism: Nicotiana attenuata (assembly GCF_001879085.1). Classification (NCBI taxonomy): domain Eukaryota; kingdom Viridiplantae; phylum Streptophyta; class Magnoliopsida; order Solanales; family Solanaceae; genus Nicotiana; species Nicotiana attenuata. Next base: position 13,878 of record NW_017673841.1, read on the forward strand.
CTACTCAGGCGCACTATCAGTGAGGCAGGAGGACTACGGAGACTTCGAGGTAGATCTGCTGCGTCCGCAGACCAACGAGTCTCCCTCTCACTCTATCTCTAGTACTTAGTTTTTCTTCTTCCGGTTGTTAGATATTCTGGAGTTTGGAGCCTTTACTTTTCGCTTCTGTAGCCTATGTTGCCCGTGAGTTTCCGGGTTTTGGGGATTGTTTGAAACTCGTGATATTGAGTTGTACATGCCGAGCGACATTCAGTACAGTTTCTTTTAGTATTTTAATTTGGTTTCCTCTATTTTTCTGCAATTATTATATTTCCGCAATATTAGGCTTACCTGGTCGTGGGGACTAGGTGCCGTCATGACATGTTCACAGTCGGTGAACTAGGGTCGTGACAAACCTGTGCGCTCTAATTAACGAAATCCTCGCCTGCGTCAACTGCTGTCTTTGAAAAAAATTAGCGGGGAATGAGTCGCTAGCTCAGTGAGTAATAACACTTAACTACAACCGTTTTTATTTGGGGACAAGTCAGAAACATGCTAGTATCTCAAAGAGAAAATACATAAAAATGCCCTTTCAGAAACAATAAATAACTTTCAGTCTCATCACGCTTTTCTTGTAGTAAAATATAATTAACAATTCAGTAATAAGCTCGGTAACCACTGTATAATATCAGTATTCACATTTTGGGAGGTTTCAATGAACGGATCATGTAATCGGTATAACTGTGGACTTCTTTGCAAGAAGTCATATATAACGGTAGTCCCTACTCGAGAAAATCGATAACGGTATGCTAGTTCTACCTTCCCACTAGCGAGGGCTATAACGGTAATCGGTAACTACAAGGCGCACCAGGTCTAACGAACCCGCCGTTAGCTACGGGATCCTTCAATGTCTACTCCCATTTATACTTGTCTCTGTAATCCGTATATACTCATAGAAACTATTTTAAAACAATATAGGGCATTTCAGTTCTTATCAAATCATATAATTTCCCTTCGATAACAGTAAATTCAAGTAACGGTAAAACAGATCTAGTGACGACGAAAATATTTAAAACCACAGTATTCATCTCAAATAACTATTTCGGTATCCTATCGAGTACAAGACTTGTCCCACATGCAACTCAAAATAATCGATAACATATTCATATTAAAAATCATGTGTAAATCATGCAAGTTATGAAAACACAAATTGCGGTAAGATTACTACTCACCTCGATGCCAACTATTCAAAGCTTGACTTCTTATCGATCCAATTGCTCAATTCGTTTGCAATATGTGAATCATTATAAGTCTAGTGTTACCACCCATCAACTCCATAATCCAATTCTCCCAACAATTATCTATCAAAATTCATGTTCTATCCTCAAAGCCTTTCCACCACTTTTCTAAGTATCCTGAAACTTGTAGGAAATAGTAAACACTTTTCTAAGTATCCTGAAACTTGTAGGAAATAGTAAACAGTAAGTTAACATCTTTATCTCTTCTTCATAGTTCTATATGAATACAGTTGAGAGAATTAATATTTTTTTTAAAACTGTTATATCCAAAATTATAGGGAAAAATTTCTGATCCAGCTCGACTAGTTCACCAGTAATCTATTCAGTAATAAGTATCTGATTATTATTCATAGCTATTCTCGTATTCTAGTCGCTGGTAACGTACAATATCCAATGAAATCCTACAATACTTGAGGTGAAGTTAAAAAAATATCTACTGAAAAATTCAAATTTGGAGTTCAAGTAATACCCGATGAAATATGTGAACGTTGGAAAGATCTACAGCTGATAGATATGACCTTTGAGGCAAAAACAAAACTTCACGGTTTTTTTTTTTTTTGCTGAATTTCAAAAGATTCTGATGCTTCTCTGTTGATTTTTTTTTTGGTACGAAAGAAAAATGCTTCAATTTCTGCAGAAGATTTTGGTCGTGTCCTCCTTAGGATGGAATTCCCTTCTGATAGATATTTTTCCAACTCTCAAAGTTTGCCCCAATCTTAAATTTATTGTTTTAAAATCCTATAAGACTAAGGACTCAAAATCTCCTTTTGGTGTTCTAGATACGCTACTTTTGTTGGATATGACCCATCTATTTTTTTTAATCCTTTTCTTTTATTACCTGGTTCTCTTTATTTATATATTTATTTATTTTTTTGCAAGTTACTTAACTACCCTTGTTTTTAGTGTGAAGTATTATATTCTCCCCACCTTATGAAATTCGGTCCCCGAATTTAGCTCATGTACGTACTCGTAGACTGGAATAAATAAGTATACTTGACTCGCATAGCATCTTCGACTTTCCATGTAGCTTCTTCAACTTACTTTCACGAACACAATTTTTCTTTTAATCGTAGCTTTCTCATTTGTCTATCAACAATAGCCATAGGCACCTCCTCGTAAGATAATTTCTCATCAAGCGGTATAGTTGGTGCTTCAATCACTTGAGAGATGTCTGATATACATTTTCTGAGCATAGAGACATGAAACACTGGATGTATAAAAGATAACTCGGGAGGAAGTGCCAACAATGTGCCACAACTCCTACTTGGTCAAGTATCTCGTAAGGACCTATAAATCTCGGGCTCAACTTAGCTCTTTTCTCGAATCGCATCACACCCTTCATAGGAGAAACCCGTAAGAATACTATGCCCCCTATTGTGAACGCTAAGTCTCTTCTTCTCTTATCAGCATATTTTTTTTGTCCGCTTTGTGCTGTGAGTAATTTTTTTCTTGATTAATTAGACCTTGTCAATAGCTTCATGTACTAAGTCGGGGTCCTAATAACTTACTTTCACCAGCTTCAAACAATCCCATAAGTGAAGACACCGTCTACCATACAAGGCTTTATATAGATCCATCTGGATGTTTGACTACAAGTTACTGTCATAAAATTTTCATGTGAAAAGGTACGTAAGCATCTCAACTATCTCACAAATAAAGAATGCAAGCTCTAAACATATTCTCCAATATCTATGCAGTACGCATAGATTACCCATTTGTCAGCCGATGAAATGAATTACAAGGATCTACTCATGTACCTAATAGTTCCCGGAGAGGTTTTCAAAAGCATAAAGTAAATTATGATCCTCTTTTAGAAATGATGGACAATAAAATTCTATGAAGTCGGACAATTTTCAGTTCATGTATATCTATACATATATCACCTCACTATAAAGTATGGACTAGTAAGAAGTTACCTACTATGAAAACCAATTTAAAATTTTCCACATATAATCATAACTTATTGTTTGAGGTGGCAATTCACTATAGTTATATTCCATTTCCACTTTAGAATATCGAGTTGTTGTAGTGGTCCTATAAGTCGCAAGTGCTTGCCTTGACATGCTAACAGTCAAATAGTTGGAAACAAGTATTAAAAAAAATGAAATTTGTTATTTCTTTTCTCACAAATATAATTTTCTTCTAGTCATGGTATATCTTATTAGACCCCAAATATATAGTGTATCAAGAGTTTTGAGCTCCTCATGAATAACTCGTCTTAATTCATATGCATTTACACATGATCAGTCACCTAGTCAAAGACTACTATCGCTATCTATAATCATATCTTTGCTTACATAGCTAGAACCTTACCTTATTGACGATAACTTCCGTATTTATTATTGCCTTCATTGTTGCTCCTCCAGTAGACATTGATGGTATTCGTGAACCTGTTTTAGGATGTCTACTTTACAGAAACAATATTATTTCCGGTGCCATTATTCCTACTTCTGCAGCTATAAGTTTACATTTTACCCACTCTGGGAAGAGGCATCCGTTGATGAATGGTTATACAACGGTGGTCCTTATGAACTAATTGATACATAATCACTCATCTTTATATTGAGCGGCCTTTATGTGATCTACTAGTGAAGACTTGTCTTTAATACAAGCCTGCAACGTCTCTGAATTCTCCATACTATATTTGATAGGCAAAATACATAATCTACCCATCAAACTTAGGACCAAATCCCTCTTACACACCTGTTGAACACGGGTTTTATTTTACACACCAAACCTTTCAAAAGTATGTCAATTACACACTACTTTTGACCAGCCTCTGGGGCGTGTGAAACACGACCAGTGGGGCGCGTGAATAGTTACTTTCTGCCTTCACTGACTAATTACAACGGCTATTTACTAAAATTTGGGCCCATTTTCTTTAACCCTAACGCCCATTTTCTGCCCCAATTCTTCATCTCCCTCTTATTTCATCTTCTTCTTCTTTAAAGGAACCAAACAATGTTCTGAACCAAACAATCTTCTTCTTCACATTCCACAACTAATATTGAGAGGCTGGTTATATTTGGTAAATTAAAGTGCATTACATTATCATTCTTCTGTCAATTCTCATATTAGGGTTCTTATTGAATGGAGAGTTGGGGTCCATTTTGTCGATGTGGAGATGTTGCTGAACTAGTAATTTCATGGAGCAACGACAATCCTGGTCGTCGATTCTATTGCTGTAAAAATTACGAGGTAATCTTACATATTGCGTTATATTCGATTTCAAGATTTTATAAGCTTCTTCTCAAATTGTTTATGGATTTGCAGAAAGATAAGTCAATTGGCTGCAAGTATTTCGCATGGTTTGACCCCCCAACTCATGAACACTTGAAGCCGGTGATTTTGGGTTTGCTTAAGAAGAAGAATCAGCTTGAAGGCCATTTGCAGGAATTCAGAAAACAATGGAACTGGAGGAGGCTTTTCTTTTTCTGATTTTAGGATTAATCTTCATTAAGGCCATTGTATTTGGTAGTTCTCAACACTGCTATATAGTGTAATGATATTCCAATGTATTGGGTCTTCATGTATTTGGCTCATTGAGCTTGTTTTCTATTTCAACCCCTATTTTATAGTAAAGCTGGTGTTACATTCCTATATATTTAGTGTTACATCTCTATTTAGCTTTGGGAACGAAACATGGCAAATGTAGAATTTGTATAACCAAAGCAAAGCAGTACAAAATAGACGTTCATTTCCACAAAATAGACGTACTAAGATTGTAGAATTTGAGCAGCTTAAATGATTTCAAGACCTAAATATACTTCATTTCCACAAAATAGACGTTCATTAGTGGACACCTAATCTGATAAGCATTTCTTTACAAAATATAGTACTTGGTTGACCATAGCAACACTACACAAAATATAGCACTTTACTTGGTTGTCCATAGCAACACTTTACAAAACATAACACATTGTTATCAGCTGCAATACTTAACAAAACATAAAGCTTAAGCAACAAACAAAGTCTTCATTTCTTTTTCTGCTTCTTGGTTGGTTGAGATGATGAACTAGCTTGACTAAGATTGTGTTTTGATGCTACATTTCTTTGAAGTTGTCTTGTGCTTATGGCTTTTTTGCCCATCCACCTCAAGTCGGCACTTCTTGGTTGGTAAGCACATTCCTCTGTTGAAGCTGTGGATCTCTTAGTGTTAGTTCCGGTGCTAATAACCCTTGGATTTTGTCCTCCACTCTGCCAAAGTAAAGTGTAGTTAGTTACAACATCACATTCAATAGAAGGAAGACACAGTAATTATACATTTAGTTAGCAAACTTACTGTAAAAGAAGTAAACCCATTACTTGCTTGAAACAACCCATAACCACTGCCTCTACCTGTTCCTCTTGCTCTTCCTCTTCCTCTACCATTTCCAGCAGAAGCAGTATCAGCTGCAGCAGTTCCAGCAGAAGCAGTTCCAGCTGCAGTAGTTCCAGTAGAAGCAGTACCAGCTGAAGCAGCTCCAGCAGTAGCATTTCCAGCTGCAGATTTTTTACTTGGGCATCCCCTCTTGTTATGTCCACACACACCACAAAGGGAACAAGTCATCTCCATACCTCTCCTTGAAAGCTTTCCAGATTTTGGGTGTTCAGTTTCTTCTCTTTTCCTATTTTTTTTTGGTCTGCCAGGCATGTTTCTAATAGGGGGAGGTTCAATAGGGGGGTGGCTTGAAGATGGCCATTGCTTCATACATGGGACAGGCTGGATAAAAGTTGAATAAGCCTTCAAGTAAGTGGACTTACGATACCAATGTGCAATGTGGTGAATAGGTTCCATGTCCTTGTAATGCATACTAGCAATTGCATGACAACAAGGAATGCCCTTTAACTGCCAAGCTCTACAACTACAGGTCATAGTCACTAAGGATACCACATGCTTATATTTAGTATCTTCAATCTCATAGCCTGTTTCACCATTCCATCTTGGAGTACACTTCATAGACTTGGCTAAATTATCCTGGTAAATCTTCATTGCTATTGGGGAGATATCACATATCCATGTCTCACAGAACTCTCTCATCTTACCTATCCTAGTCATCAGCTTAATTCTAATATCCTCTAACATTGTGATGATTGTTTTTTGCTTTCAGCCAAAATCCAGGAATTGAAAGTCTCACACATATTGTTGTCAATTACATCACACTTCCTATCACAGTTAAAATAAGCTCTACACCATGTTTCTTTTCTATAGTGGAGTAAACTTTGACATATTCCATCCCCAAGCTTGTCTAGCATATCAAGTTGGTCATTCAATTCTGGAATACTAGAAGCCCTTGCACATCTCCAGAAAGTATTTCTCCTCTCCAACCCTCTCCACTCTTTTGACCAATTTGCAAGGATGTGCCTAGCACACATCCTGTGTTCACACTCAGGTAACAAGTCTCTAACAGCATTAATTAAACCCTGCAGCATTCCAGAACAATAAAAAGCAGAACAACTGAAAACAGAAAAACTGAAGCAGAACATAATGAAAACAGAAAAACTGAAGCAGGCCAATAATTCTTCTGCATCCTTCCAGCCAGCCCCTTTTCATGGCATGTAAACAGACATAGATTTTGGAGAATACCAGCTTCCCATCACCTGGATCTTCTGCTTTTACCACACAGGTACTCCCAGGATTTGTCTGCAAAATCATATCTCTGTAGTCATAGAGCCTTTTGAACTCTTGATGCACATCACCAATGATTTCTTTCAATATCTTTGCTCTAGCCCTGTGGGCAGTTGATCTCCCTACATAGAGGTCCAGTTTTTGCTTTATCAATTTTCTGAACTTCCTAACTTTCATACCTGGTTGTGACATAATTCTGCTCTTGAATTTTTTGGCAAGATATCTTGAATTACACAACTTGTTCTTGTTGGTTGTATAACACTTGTGCACTGGATTATATCTTTTCACCTTAAAATTATTGGAACTCCCATCTTTACTAGCTGCAAGAAGCCATCTACATCTAGGTGCCACACATCTAACCCACACCCTATGTGGCTCATTTATGTACTTCTCAATCTGCACCCTTTTTTGAATTGCATATTTGGTGACTACTTCCCTAAACTGATGAACACTTTCAAAGATCAATCCTAACTCCCAAGTGATTTTCTTGACAGTAGGATCAAAGATTAACCTCTTCTTTTTCTTTTTTTCCTCCACTTTCTTCTTATGTTCTTCACCATCTTCCTCTTCCACATCTGATGCAAAACTTTCAGCATCTGAAGAACCAAAGTATGGCTCATCAGTCCCAACTAAAATTTCATACCTATGTTGCTTACTACCTGTACGCAGCTCATCAAACCCAATGTCTACACCAGCCTTGTCCATGTTTATATCACCCCTCCCTTTAGGCTTTTCACTTCTTTTTCTCCTGCTTCTCTTCATTTTCTCTCTACCTTCACCCAACTCATCAGGACTATCAGATGTCCAGTCTATGTCTACTTCCTCTTGCTTCCCAGCATCATCAGAAACAACATCATCAGCGGTAGAAGAGTTTTCTGCAGCACCATCAGAAGCATTTCCATCATCAGAAGCGACAGAACTGTCTGAACTCCAGTGTATGTCATCAGCATCTTCATCATCTACCTCTTCATCATCTTGGACCTCTATAGGCCTTTTACTAGAAGCCTTGCTACAACACACACTTTCACCATTTTCATCAGGGTCAAGTACTTCTATAGGGGCAGCATGAGTCACATATATTTCTAGTGTATCCCCATCCTCTAACTGATTGCAAATGTCTAAAATATCCTTATCAGTCAATACATTTATCAGCTTGTCAATCCTATCCATTGGGCATATATACAGCTCAGCCACGTTAACTAGGCCCATCTCCCTAGTGTAATCCATAAGCTCAAAGAAGGAAATCCTATCTACATCCACGTCTAAAGTCAAGGTTTGACTGCCCCCCACATATCTACTAAAAGGGCCAATAATTAACTCACCCCCGTGATACCACTTTAAAGTAACAATTTTGAAAGACATTGTCCCTGGAAAGAAGCAGACAAGAGGTTTCAATTTTACATGCAAACAAAGAATAAAGAAGTCGTAATGGACAATAAAGAAAGGGCATATAACAACATAAAGAAAGAAAAAGACAACACATGCTCAAAACACAAAGGTTTCAGTAGACAATGACAATAGATTCCCCATGAAGATGTCTTAAACCCTAAAATTACTCCTGATGAAATACCCAAATAAACCCTAACTATTTCGACCCACCCATCCAAATCAAAAGGGTTGAACAACCTTAAAATGTGAATACTAACCTGAAAAACTGAAGAAGAAACAGCAACAACCAGATGTCTTCTCGTCAGATTATCTTCATAGTTTTAGGGATGAAGAACAGGACTTGGAAAATGGGTTTATGTTTGTTAATTTGGTCGTGTAGGTGTTTTTAACTTACCGGGTTGGATCTTTCATGGGTCGGAATTAAGAAAAGGGTCGGATTTAATTATAAAGAATCCTTGTTTTTTTAATTTATAAAAGCGCGTGTATACAACGCATTAAATATTAAAGGGGTTGGTCAAAAGTAGTGTGTAATTGACACACTTTTGAAAGGTTTGGTGTGTAAAATAAAACCCGTATTCAACAGGTGTGTAAGAGGGATTTGGTCCTAAGTTTGATGGGTAGATTATGTATTTTGCCTATTTGATATACTATATTTGATACTGATACCCTTTAGTTTAAGCATATCTTCGGCCAAAAGTCTCCACCTATATGTGCAAAACTATCTATAGATTATTTTTTTTTGCTCAATGCATCAGCCACAACATTGGCTTTACCAGGATGATACAAAATATAATAATCTTAGTCCTTGAGTAGTTCAATCCGTTGATACTATCAAAAATTCAAATCTCTACTGAAAAATGTACTTCAAGCTCTTATGGTCAGTATAAATCTTGCAAGTTTTGTCATATGAGTAGTGTCTCTAGATCTTTAGGGCAAATACCATTACGGTCATCTCCAAATCATAAGTAGGACAACTCTATTCATTTTTTTTAAGTTTGTGTTAAAGCATAAGCTATCGCACAATTATTCTACATAATAACACATCCTAATCCAACCTTTTGAAGCATTACATAATATCATGAATCCACTAGAACTTGATGGTAAAGCTAATACTAATAGTGGTAAAACATGTCTTGAGCTTCTAAAATCTCTACTCACATTTCTTCGTTCACTGAAACTTTGAATTATTATTATTATTATTATTTTCCTATGTTAACTTGGTAAAGTGGCGCCACTACTATGGAGAAATTCTACAGAAATAGCTTGTGGTAGTTTCCCTAGCCCAAGAAGTTTATGAATCTCTATAGAGGTAGCTCATCCTTTCCACTTCTGAACTGCTTCTATCCTTCTAGATCTAACGTAATCCAATACTTAGTTATAATATTCCTGAGGAATTCCACTGACTCTAGCCAAAATTCATGCTTCGCGAACTTGGTAAAAAGCTGATTTTCCTCAGACGTCTTTAACACATTTTTCAAGTGATCCCCGGGTTCTTCCCGGCTACGAGAATAGACAGAATATCGTAAGTAAAAACTATGAATTTTTTTTTTCCAGAAACTACTTGAACACTATATCCATTTTATACATCAATGCAGCTGGAGCATTAGCCAGTCCAAAAGGCATCACAAGTAACTTCTAATGTATGTATCGAGTTCTAGAGACGAACATCAAATTAGATGTAGTTGATGCACATTCTTAGGGACCTATTTTTTTTCTTTTTTTCTTTTTCTTTTTGACAATATTGGTACACCCCAAGATGAAACTCTTAGTACGATAAAAACCTTACCCAGTAGGTCTCGCAATTGTTCATTTAGCTTTCTCAACTTTGTTAGTGACATATGATATGATTTGCCTGTTAGGTGTCAATTCAATACCTAAGTCTATTTCTCATATTAGAAGTAGTCCTAGTAAATCCTTAGGATTACATTGGAGAATCTCTCATTATGATATTTTTTCTCAAACTAAATTTGTTTTTTCTCTTGTGTCCCTTATCATATCTATGAGACCCAAACAACCTTTCTTCTATAACCGTTAAGCCTTCAAAATATATAATTTGCTCATCTCAAAAACCTATAATCCCCTTTTTTGGGCAAAACTAACTTTTAAAGTTCACCAAACGTAATAATCTTTCCATAATAATCGAGGGTATCCTGGTAAGAAGATAATTAATCCATACATATTAGTACGTTAGAGTCAATCATATCAAGTACAACTTGGTTAGCTAGGGTTTCCTTCTCTTAACTTGAATCTTAAAAGTTTTAAACACATGTCTAACTATTATAAATTTTTCACATATGTGGAAACCCGACAAGGATCGCTTAATATCTCAAAATATTCTTGATTTTTAAATCATCGACTCATATTAAAATCCATACCAAAAGATATTCGAATCTTGATCTTCTTATGTGAGTTCTTGCACGCCTATCATGTCCATATTTTCAACTTTCTGGTAAGTGCAACTGCTACAGAATAGGTTTAAGTCTTCATATATGTAGTTACTATCTTGTTTAAACGGTTAACCAACCTTTCAACAAGCCTCTAAACTTAAGATGTTGTTTGTGTATCCAGCTGAAAAAATTTGGTGTTATATGTAAGTATACCCAACGTCTAAATCAATTTCTTAAATGATCTAGTAGGCAAGTTCACGTTACAAACTGTCTAGAAGGAAGTGTTTCATAAACACTTTAGTGAAATTATTCTTAAATTAGTTGTGCTTCTCTTGTTGGAATCTCTAAGAGTATAGTAGCATTTTATGTATTCGCCATGTACTCTAGTCTAAAAGTTGCATGTTCCATGGACCTCTTCATGAAATATCCTATATCTCATAACGTGGTAAGTATTTTACTAAAGCCTTTAAGGATCCTTTGAACTATCAGAAATAGTAAACTTAGTAGTTTCAACTTTAGGAACTTTATTAAGAATATTTTGTGGTTTCCCATAATCTTCTAAGTGCATGAGGACTTTAGAGCCACTAGTCTGTTGCTCATTATTCTCATGTTTATCTATTATATCCATAAAGATCTCAATTTTTTTTTCTTTTTCACGGAGGTAGGTACCTTTTTGTGATAGCACTCCTCTATCGCTGTAGTGGTGGACTAGTATAAATTTTCGAAATGGACTCTATTACGTATCTTACCGGAAAGCACCTCATATGGAAAAATAAACCTTCCATCTGTCTTGTATACTACTTATGTAGCATTTCTTTTCTTGGAGATGGCTGTATGTCCATTGACGAAATTTGATATCTTTGAAGTTTGAACCTCCAGCCAAATTCTATTATAGGGTAATTGTTCCGAGCCATACACGAATAGGGTAAGTAATGACAGATTCAGTTATTTGACCCTAATCGCCACACACGTACGGAGGAATAAGAAAGAAAGACATGAAATTTCCTATCACGTCCTCGAAGAATCACGATTATGGGAATGGCCGACTACATAACCATAATTGAGATTCTACTACTGACGTGTGCTCCATTAGTCACAAGAATAACCTAGGGCTCTGATACCAACTTTCTCACGACCCAATTTAGGATTGTGACTGGCGCTTAGGAGCAAGTGCTCCCAAGTAAGCCTCTGTAATTTTACAGAAAATCGGACAGAGTTTCCCCTGTCTTTGGACCATCCCGAAAATTTTCCTGTCTCAAATCAACAACCAAACATCCTAATATCATACCAAACAATTGACAACTTGTCAATTAACCAACACCATAACTAAACCACCAACTAACCACTAGAAATACTAATTTATATCTCCAACTTTGATAAATGAGAACGATACTCAACATAAGACTATAATAACAAAAGAATACTCATGACAATAAAATAATGACTATGGAGCGACTCTAAGAGTTCAATGAAAAGACCATAACAATAAATAAAATCTCTGCCCACGCGAACACGTGCGAGGCTCACCGAGAAATATCAACCTGTACGCTCTAATTAACGAAATCCTCGCATGTGTCAACTGTTGTCTCTGAAAAAATTTAGCGGGGAATGAGTCGCTAGCTCAGTGAGTAATAACACTTAACCACAACCATTTTTATTTGGGGACAAGTCAGAAACATGCTAGTATCTCAAAGAGAAAATACATAAAAATGCCCTTTCAGAAACAATAAATAATTTTCAGTCTCATTACGCTTTTCTTGTAGTAAAATATAATTAACAATTCAGTAATAAGCTCGGTAACCACTGTATAATATCAGTATTCACATTTTGGGAGGTTTCAATGAACGGATCATGTAATCGGTATAACTGTGGACTTCTTTGCTAGAAGTCATATATAACGGTAGTCCCTACTCGAGGAAAATCGGTAACGGTATGCTAGTTCTACCTTCCCACTAGCGAGGGTTATAACGGCAATCGGTAATTACAAGGTGCACCAGGTCTAACGAACCCGCCGTTAGTTACGGGATCCTTCAATATATACTCCCATTTATACTTGTCTCTGTAATCCGTATATACTCGTAAAAACTATTTTAAAACAATATAGGGCATTTCGGTTCTTATCAAATCATATAATTTCCTTACGATAACAATAAATTCAAGTAACGGTAAAACAGATCTAGTGACAACGAAAATATTTAAAACCACGGTATTCATTTCAAATAACTATTTCGGTATCATATCGAGTAAAAGACTTGTCCCACATGCAACTCAAAATAATCGGTAACATATTCATATTAAAAATTATGTGTAAATCATGCAAGTTATGAAAACACAAATTGCGGTAAGATTACTACTCACCTCGATGCCAACTATTCAAAGCTTGACTTCTTATTGATCCAATTGCTCAATTCGTTTGCAATCTATGAATCATTATAAGTCTAGTGTTACCACCCATCAACTCCATAATCCAATTCTCCCAACAATTATCTATCAAAATTCATGTTCTATCCTCAAAGCTTTTCTACCACTTTTTTAAGTATCCTGAAACTTGTAGGAAATAGTAAACACTTTTCTAAGTATCCTGAAACTTGTAGGAAATAGTAAACAGTAAGTTAACATCTTTATCTCTTCTTCATAGTTCTATATGAATACAATTGAGAGAATTAATATTTTTTTTTTAAAACTGTTATATCCAAAATTATAGGGAAAAATTCTGATCCAGCTCGACTAGTTCACCATTAATCTATTCAGTAATAAGTATCTGATTATTATTCATAGCTATTCTCGTATTCTAGTCACCGGTAACTTACAATATCCAATGGAATCCTACAATACCTGAGGTGAAGTTAAAAAAATATCTACTGAAAAATTCAAATTTGGAGTTCAAGTAATACCCAATGAAATATGTGAACGTTGGAAAGATCTACAGCTGATAGATATGACCTTTGAGGCAAAAACAAAACTTCACGTTTTATTTTTATTTTTTTTGCTGAATTTCAAAAGATTCTGATGCTTCTCTGTTGATTTTTTTTTTTGGTATGAAAGAAAAATGCTTCAATTTCTGCAGAAGATTTTGGTCATGTCCTCCTTAGGATGGAATTCCCTTCTGATAGATATTTTTCCAACTCTCAAAGTTTGCCCCAATCTTAAATTTAGTGTTTCAAAATCCTATAAGACTAAGGACTCAAAATCCCCTTTTGGTGTTCCAGATACGCTACTTTTGTTGGATATGACCCATCTATTTTTTTTAATCCTTTTCTTTTATTACCTGGTTCTCTTTTTTTTTTTTTGCAAGTTACTTAACTACCCTTGTTTTTAGTGTGAGGTGTTATAGTTATGGCATTATATTTGTAAATATTAATTTATTTTATCAAATTTGAATTCCATGATGTTCTTACAAAACGTATATTTTATTTTTGTAAGTATCTAAATATAAATTATGTTTACAATATTAGTTATAAATATATGATTACCAAATTAATGTATATTCACGAAAAAATATACATCTTAAATACAACATATATTATCATTTATACTTATAAAAATTTATAGGCATATATTTATTATATTAACTTTTAAGTTTTGATAATTACTTAATTTAAAATTTAATCTAACTGTGTAATTACACTTGTGCAACCAAACAATAAACTTGTAATTACACAACTGTGTAATTGCTAGGGTGTGTAATTACTACCCTAGTAATTACGCCAATTTCAATTACAGGTTGGCCTTCCAAACAGACTCTTATTATGTAGCGCTAAAGAAAACTTAGTTAACTTATGACTATAAGTAGTAAACCACCTACTGATATACTTTAAAGACAACTGTTAAATACTGCATAAGAGAGCAAACATTCTCACAAACAGTGTAACCTTCCATGAAGGACTACATTTGAACCATTGTTGAGCACTTTGACAAAAATACTTAAGTTCTTCCAATCATACTTCACAGGCTCACAGCCAATTGAACTGATTTTCTTGTTCCCAATACTTCAGCTAGCTATTACGGCTTTTCCAACAAAATGGATTGAACTATTTGGTAAAAAATTTTAAGCGTACATCATAAGAAAAGTATGATTGGAAGTATTTAACAAGAAGAAATGAAGATCACAGATAGAAGAATTCATTAGTTTGAGGTGATGAAGAGAAGAAGAAGAAGGAGAAGAAGGAGAAGAAGGAGAAGGAGAAGAAGAAGGAGAAGAAGGATAAGAAGGAGGAGAAGAAGGAGGAGAAGAAGAAGGATAAGAAGGAGGGGGAGGAGAAAGAGGAGGAGGAGGAGGAGGAGGAGAAGAAGAAGAAGAAGAAGAAGAGGGAGGAGGAGGAGGAGGAGAAGAAGAAGAGAGTATGAAGAACAAAGGAGAGAATGAACTAAGAGAAGAATATACTTTATTGATTAATCTTTGTATACATCTACATATATTATATATATATATATATATATATATATATATATATATATATATATATATATATATATATATATAATATAAAGAGAGAGAGAGAGAGAGAGAGAGAGAGAGAGAGAGAGAAGCAGATTATCTCCTTCTTCTCTAAGAATTACTCCACAAGTCATAACTAACTTAACTAACTTTTAGCCAACTATATATATATATATATATATATATATATATATATATATATAAAGAGAGAGAGAGAGAAGCAGATTATCTCCTTCTTCTCTAAGAATTACTCCACAAGTCATAACTAACTTAACTAACTCGTAACTAACTTAACTAACTTTTAGCCAACTGTAACTAACTTCTTATACCTATGAGCTGAGCTACTAGACTAGCTGTTTTTCCTTCTCATTCTTCACATAATATTTAATACTCCCCCTGAGGCTAGGTGGTGTAAAGATATTAAGTAATCCTAGCTTGGACCTTAAGTGTAGGTGTTGAGCTTTGTTTAGCCCCTTTGTAAGAATATCAGCAGGCTGTTCGTTGGTGCTAATATCTCAGTCCTTACAAGTCCATGTTGTATCTTCTCTCTTATGAAATTGCAGTCTATCTCAATATGTTTTGTTCTTTCATGGAAGACAAGATTAACTGCAATTTGAATTGCAGCTTTGCTATCACTATAAATAGTTACTAGGAGTTCAAACTTGAGACCAATTTTTATGAGCATTCCTAATAGACATGTCAATTCTGCTACTGCTGAAGCCATGCTTCTATACTCAGATTCTGCATAGCTTATTGAGATTGTAGTTTATTTCTTTGATTTCCACGACACCGTTGAATCTCTAGTCTTCACTAGAAAACCTGTGATAGACTTCTTTGTTTGAGGGCATGTTGCCCAATCAGCATCACAAAATGCTGTAATTTTATCATGTGGTTTACTTGACAGGAGCACATTCAGGCTAGGCTCATTTTTGATATATTTAATTATTCTTTGAGTTGCTTCATGTACGACCTTTTTAGTTGTTGCAACTGTGAGATATAGTAACTTTTCAATAAGTCTTTGGTATGGTCCTCGATCAGTTAGGACTTCATCTTCTATGAGTGAAGCAGTTGAGAAATGTTCATCATATTCCCTAGTTGTAAGTTTCAGATTGTTGTCCATAGGTGTACCTGTTGGTTTTGCAGTTGAGAGCCAAAGTTCAGACACTAATTCTAATGCATATTTTCTTTGGTGCATTAGGATTCCTTTATCTGACCTTGCAAACTCGTATATTTGCTCTATAAAGAATAATTCTCAGAACCAGTCAACTGTAAGGAGATGAGAGAAATGCCACTTACATCAGTCGAGTGTAGATATAGAGGATGATTATGATTCATGACTGGTGTTGCTCCCGATGCAGATTGAGTTCCATTTGCATCAACTTGAACCACAAACAGTGAAGTACCAACTGTAGTTCCCAGATTCTCAGAATTGTTGATTGTCATATCTTCATATGATCGCAACTAATCAACAAAGCTTGCTTCAATATAGATTACCATAATATAGATTCTCAGACTTTTTCAAGATTCGAAGAAAGATATTTTACATATTTAAATATGTCAAGAACAAGGACTTTTAATTCGAGAAAGTGATTGAATTCTACTGCTCTGATACCATGAAGAAATTCAAGTATACATCATAAGAACAATATGATTGGAAGTAATTAACAAGAAGAAATGAAGATCACAGATAGAAGAATTCATTAGTTTGAGGCGATGAAAAGAAGAAAAAGAAGACGAAGAGAAAGTATGAAGAACAAATGAGAGAATGAACTAAGAGAAGAATATACTTCATTGATTAATCTCTGTATACATCTACACACACACACACACACACACACACACACACACACACACACACACATATATATATATATATATATATATATATATAGATAGATAGATAGATAGATAGATAGATTATCCCATGCTTCTCTAAATTAAACTCTCCACAAGCCATATCTAACTTAACTAACTCGTAAGTAACTTAACTATATTTTTTGCACTGATTCCAGCTTTTGTGTTAAAGATAGAGTTGGAGTTCCAAAATGGAACATATAAAATAAAGTTGGAGGGCCAAAATAGAACAAGGTAGAGATAGAGTTCCAAAATAAAAAGAGTACCAAGTTAAATGGGTTGTATATGTATTTGATATCTTATTAACACACCGTGCACTATCAGTTTTGTTTCTTTGTCCTACTCACTCATACATACACAGAGCCCGTTTGGTTATAAGATTTTTTTCTTTTCGAAATCAGTGTTTGACCATAAAATTTTCAATTTTCACTTGAAAATGAATTTTGAAAAAGTGAAAACTCCATAAAACTGTTTTTAAAAATTTTCACTCAGATCACTCACAAAACTTCAAAAACAACCCAAAATAATATTCATGTACAAAAACAATTCTAGATTTTCAAATATCATTTTCTCTTGAAAATTCTTTTCACTTTTTTTGGAATTTTACATTTCTTATGTCCAAACATCCACATAATATATTCACAATTATATGACCACATCATTTTGGGATTTTTTTATTCTTTAAGCATTCTGGTAGTACACATACTTATCCCACTACTCAATAGAATATTCCGTGACATTCTTATCCAACCCACACCTAATACACACATACACTAGGGAAGGGGAATTTAGGGAAAATTCACAAAAAGGCCTTCTCAGCTTGTTCTCCAAGCAAAAGCACACACCCTGCATTTTATAATAAAACACACACACAACACACAAAAAAGGAGGGGGATATGAGAGCAGAAAATGGGGTCCTACCACCTAATCACAAACCATCTTCTTTCCTTCATTTTTAGCCATGTAAGCTCACCTTTAGCCACTCAAACTACAGCTGAAAATCAACAGCAAACCCAGCTGCACAAAATGCACCAAAACCCACCCAAAACTCCTCAAAAACAGCCCTCCCCCCNCGGGGGAGAATCCAAGTTGATCACCGATGGAGGAGCCGCCACAAATACCACTTGCCGTTTCTACGAAGGCCTATCCTCCTCCTCATTCGAAGGCGAACCCGTCCAAGAACGAACAAGCCCGGGCGGCCTCTCATCTTGTGGCATAACCCGCGGTGGAGACGCAGTCGCTGACGATTCAACCGACGCCGCCCTTGGTACTCGACGAGGCACAGGCACAGCAGCCAGCCTAGCAAGTGCACCCGGCCGACGGAAAGCCAATTGTGGAGCTTTGGCACGACGTGGTCTCTCTAGGTACAATGAACAAACAAATCAATAGACGCAGTCAGAACAAAATGAAATAGAAAAGAGAAAGGACCGAAATTCCACCTGTCACGGGCCTGCGACCATGCCTCTCCCAGAAAGCCGCCCAGGTGCGAATGCCCGCAGTACGAGGAAGCACTGCCTTGACCCAGTCTCGGATCCCCTCCAAAGGAGGCGGCGGCAACTTTTCAGCTACAAAAATGAAGGTAAATCAATAACCATAAGTACAAAGTATGAGGAAAGTCGAAATAGAGCGGATGCCCAGTCAGGAACGAGGTCTCACGTGCAAAGTTCCAAACTTCCGGGAATCCGCTTGGGTCCGCCACCAGGTGTTCAGTCCGAATATAGAAAAAATTCTCAAAGGAATGACGAATGACCTCGTCGTCCAGCCCAACCATCAAGCCCTTTGATCCTCGTGGGCGTGCATGGATCATGGTGCCGCGGATTTTTTGGGGAGCGAAGAGACTGAGCACGTGCCTCAAAGTGACCTCCCTACCCGCTAGCTCCGCATGTTTGATGAATGACGAAGTTTATGTGTATAGGATTTTCTGCTCGTACTCTGTCAAATTCTAGTATAGTTTATGATATCGTCCCACAGAGATTGGACAATCTAAGCTACAGACTTGTAATATTTTGACTACTATTTGAGAGAACCAAATTGATGAGAGGTGTGTTTGAAATTATAAATTAAGACAAATTTCTTCTGAAAAGTTTATATTTAAAAAGAGTTGGGAATCATTGAATTCACTTGATATATCATTACAATAAAATCTCAGGTTCATACGTATTTCTCTAAAGAATAATTGCTTATTGCTAATACAATTATATTTTTACACTAAGAAATAAATAAATAATTAACACTCCGCGAGGTTATGTCAATCATTTGATTTAAAATTAGTGACGATTAAACTGAAATATCTTGCCTGAATTGTGCTCAAGCGTAGTAAAAACTTCGTGAGAATATTTTTACTAGAAAATCAATAATCTTGCCTTCAACAATTTCTCCGTGAGAATTAAAACTGAGGCAAGCAAGATTACTTGAAACAATAATCTTACTAAAAATTATTTTAACTCTAATATTTTGTGCTCAAGTGTAGTAAAAACTTCGTGAGAATATTTTTACTAGAAAATCAATAATCTTGCCTTCAACAATTCCTCCGTGAGAATTAAAA
>NW_017673841.1:33391-69262 GCF_001879085.1 Nicotiana attenuata
CATGAGAGAAGCCATTGGAGGCTTAGGATACAATGAGAGGTCAATGACCGGAGAGGAGAGGTCCGCGGTTGAAGGGCTAGGGTTAGGTTGAGAGTGTACTGAGAGAGGAGAGGATCTTAGGGCCGCGGATGTAGGAAATGATTAGCGGTTGGGGGTAGGTTTAGAAGTTAAAAAAGGCAAGAAACAAGTACGGGCCGCCGGGATCTGATGGGTTTTGGGTCGGGTAGGATGTGTTTGGGGCCTGGGTCGGGTAATTCGATTAGGAATTGGGCTGGGGTTGGGTTGAAATTGAGGCTAAATTGAAATGCAATCTGGCTAGGTTTTAAATAGCCAATTTAACCCTATATAATTTGTAATAAATAATAAATGATTTCTAAAAATAATTTTGTGTACTAAAATGATTTAAAAATAGATATTTAATATTTTAAAAATATAGAAGATCATTTTATGCGTATAAAACATAATTGTATATTAATAAGGTTAATATTGCAATTATATGCAGATTAGCTTTAAAAATGCAAAATGCAATTATATAAATGCACTAAAATATTTTAACAATATATAGAATTTAGATGACTGAATTACCACAACAATAATTTGAGGGATAATTATTGGGGATTTTATGAGAAAAAGGGGAAGGAAATAAATCAATTTAAAATCTTTAAAAATATAGAAAAATTATAAAAACCTTGTGCATGCTTATATATATATATGCATATATATGCTATTTTGAAAGTATTTATGCATATTAAAATATATAGGGAGAAATTGAATATCAACAGCTGTATTGGCAGATATTCGGCCATTTTTCGATTTCAGTAGGGTCAACCCCATCACGACCACTTTGTAGTAGATGGTCAACGCCGCTGACTCTTGACTTATGACAGCTGTCCTTAAAACAAACGAGGGGACGTCTCCACAACAAAAGGAGGGGCCCATCGTGACCAGATGAAAGCCTGAGGCTATAAATACCAAGGGAGAGAACCTCCCAAGGGGGGCTTCTTCTTCTACACAACTCTGAATACTCCAAAAATAGAAAGATATACTCCATAAGTGGAGCAAGAAACAAGACCAATGTAAGATCCTGAACCTCTTCAAGGAGAGGCAGGTCAAGTCACCTTGATGAATAAAACCCTGTTTATATTGTTCCATAATTGACTATTTCAATGTCTCAAGTTGGTCTTCTAATTTAGTGATTAATTATGATTAGCTATGATTTACCCTTTGAATTATTTTGATTGATTTGCTTGGAAAGTATTCGATAAATTTCCAGTCAAACAATTTGGCGCCGTCTGTGGGGATTTCCTAGCGAAATCACATAGTTTCTCCCTAGAATCGAAGCCAAAGGAGCGTCAAAAAAAAAAGAAAGCACTCCAACTCAGACAGACTAGAGGAAGCACATCAAGCACGTAATACTCGAATGCATCAAAGGAAACTGAGATCCGAAAACAACCAAACAAGAGGAAGAAGCCCCTCTCCCTCAGAACAAAAGTATGAGGCATTTCCTTCACCCCTAATACGGTGTCAGGCCGAAAACCGGCACAGGGCTGTCTCAAGCCAGGAGCGGAACTCAGGCTAAGCGCCTTCGCCATCAGAATATATCAGGATCGACCTCAGTCGAACCGGGACTCAGGCTGAGTGCCTTCGCCATCAAAATATATCAGGTTCGACCTCAGTCAAATCGGGACTCAGGCTGAGTGCCTTCGCCATCAAAATATATCAGGTTCGACCTCAGTCAAACCGGGACNAAAACCCCGTTTATATTGTTCCATAATTGATTATTTCAATGTCTCAAGTTGGTCTTCTAATTCAATGATTAATTATGATTAACTATGATTTACCCTTTGAATTATTTCGATTGATTTGCTTGGAAAGTATTCGATAATTTTCAGTCAAACAATTTGGCGCAGTCTGTGGGGATTTCCTAGCGAAATCACATAGTTTCTCCCTGGAATCGAAGCCAAAGGAACGTAAAAAAAAAAGGGAAGGCAATCCAGCTCAAACAAACAAGAGGAAGAAGCCCCTCTCCCTCAGAACAAAAGTATGAGGCATTTCTTTCCCCCCTAATGCGGTGTCAGGCCGGAAACCGGCACAGGGCTGTCTCAAGCCAGGAGCAGAACTCAGGCCAAGTGCCTTCGCCATCAAAATATATCAGGTTCGACCTCAGTCGAACCGGGACTCAGACTAAGCGCCTTTTCCATCAAAATATATCAGGTTCGACCTCAGTCGAACCGGGACTCAGGCTAAGCGCCTTCGCCATCAAAATATATCAGGTTCGACCTCAGTCGAACCGGGACTCAGGCTGAGTGCCTTCGCCATCAGAATATATCAGGTTCGACCTCAGTCGAACCGGGACTCAGGCCAAGTGCCTTCGCCATCAAAATATATCAGGTTCGACCTCAGTCGAACCGGGACTCAGGCCAAGTGCCTTCGCCATCAAAATATATCAGGTTCGACCTCAGTCGAACCGGGACTCAGGCTAAGCGCCTTCGCCATCAAAATATATCAGGTTCGACCTTAGTCGAACCGGGACTCAGGCCAAGTGCCTTCGCCATCAGAATATATCAGGTTCGACTTCAGTCAAACCGGGACTCAGGCTAAGTGCCTTCGCCTTCAAAATATATCAGGTTTGATCTCAGTCGAACCGGGACTCAAGCTAAGCGCCTTCGCCATCAGAATATATCAGGTTCGACCTCAGTCGAACCGGGACTCAGGCTAAATGCCTTCGCCATCAGAATAACCGGGACTCAGGCCATGCGCCTTAGCCATCAGAATATATCAGGTTCGACCTCAGTCGAACCGGGACTCTGGCTAAGTGCCTTCGCCATCAAAATATATATCAGGTTCGACCTCAGTCGAACCGGGACTCAGGCTAAGTGCCT
Source organism: Nicotiana attenuata (assembly GCF_001879085.1). Lineage (NCBI taxonomy): Eukaryota > Viridiplantae > Streptophyta > Magnoliopsida > Solanales > Solanaceae > Nicotiana > Nicotiana attenuata. The sequence goes on from NW_017673841.1 coordinate 36,274, forward strand.
TCGCCATCAAAATATATATTAGGTTCGACCTCAGTCGAACCGGGACTCTGGCTAAGTGCCTTCGCCATCAAAATACATATCAGGTTCGACCTCAGTCGAACCGGGACTCAGGCTAAGCACCTTCGCCATCAAAATATATCGGGTTCGACCTTAGTCAAACTAGGGCTCAGGCCAAGTGCCTTCGCCTTCAAGTTTATTAGGGTCAACCTCAGCCGCACTAGGGCTGGGGCGAAGAAAAACCAATTGCCGTCATTACAAGGTGACCGCTCCTCCCCGTTCATGTCAGGCCAAAAAGCTGTCATTATCAATCCAAAACTGACATGACGACCTCGGTCGAATTCAAGGGTTGATCGTCCCTCCAAACATATCCATAAAAGAAAAAGAGACAAACGGAAGACAGAGTAAAACGCGAGACAAACGATGGAAAAAAGAGTACAATTGTGTACAGAGTTAGGAACGCGGGTACTCCCCGCTTACATCCGGCCCTGGCCGGTCGAGACAAGAAAGAAAAATATAGAAAAAACAACAAGAAACAACCAAGCGTCGACCGACGAACGGGGTATAAAGAAAAGCAACAAGCAACGATAAATCTTTTCTTCACTCGACGCCACCACCACCGTCACCGTCACTGCCACTCGCGCCATTGTCAGCCTCGGGTGTCGCCACATCATAACCACAGTCGGAACGAGCTTCACGAGCCTTCTGGCGTGCCACCTCGAAGACGGACTCGGTCACAATACCCGCCTCCAATAAGTTCTTGTAAACATTGCGTTGAGCTTTGGCGTAAACCCAAAGTTCGTGAGCCTGGTGGGAAATGGCAGTATGCGACGAACCAGCTTGGTTCTGCAGTCGCCGGTTCTCCTCCTCCAAGGCCGCAATCCGGTCCAACATAACTTGGGCCTCCTGCTCAAGAACACCAATCCGCTCCTCGAGCCCCGCCTCTTTAAGGGCCGCTGTCTCCCTCTCCGACTCAAGCCGAGACTCGTGCACGCGGATCGCCGCCTCCAACGCCCCAGCCCTCGACGAGGCACCCCTTTCCAAAAATTTCAAGGCAGCAACCTTGCCTTCCAACGCCGCCAGTCTCCCACTCCATTCCGTAGCCGCCTCCGCTGTTTTGACCCGGTTCTGTTCCACCTCCAATTCCATCTCCCTCAACTTACCCTGCAGGTGCGCACACTCAGCTGCGATTCCCTTTCCCACCTCAAGCTCCTCGTCTTTCCGACGGATCTGCTCTTCAAGAGCACTTTTACTGCCAAATGCCTGCAACAACTGCTGGTCCCACCTCGCCAACTCCTCGCCCAAAGCCCGATTACAGGGATCGTTCCGTAAACGCTAGTGCAGTCTTCGACACCGTTCACGATAACGGTAATATTTCCCCAGTATCTGCAGGAAGATCCTCGAGCGAACCTTGGATCTGCAGATGTTCTCCACCTCCAACAAGTAAGTCTGCAAAACAAAGGTAAGGAAAAGTTGAGGCAAAAGCTAAAACAAAAAAAAAAGAAAACAATGAAAGGAGAAAAGGAACTAGGAGCGTACTACGTACCCTCAGGCCCATCACGGCCACTTCATCCATCACTTCAATATCCGAAACGCTCCTCAAAGATGCGTTCTCGGCTTCCGAACACAACAACTCAAACTGCGACACCAAGCTATTTCCTTCAGTTAGTAAGTTCAAATCCGAGGGAACCTCAATAAAATGGGCCGGCCGCCCTGCGCGCACCGTAGAATTGGTAATACCCTCCTCGAACATACGAACGTCATCGGGATCCAAATCGGACTCAGATTCATACTCGTCCTCCATCACGTCCTTCCCCCTCTCCGCCACCGTTGGGGTAGAGCAACTCGCCGTGGCCAACACTGGTACATCAGAGGTCTCTACGGCAGCCTGTAAGGATCGACCCTCCGCCTCGGCAACAGGAACTTCGGACAGGGTCGTCGAGACAGCAACATTCCCTTGGCTAGAACTAACATGTTCAACTTCGACTAACTCCTTCTCCTCGCCAGCAGGCACCACAACCGCGCCGCCCTCCGAATCCGTCGGGGGAGAATCCAAGTTGATCACCGATGGAGGAGCCGCCACAAATGCCACTCGCCGTTTCTGCGAAGGCCTATCCTCCTCCTCATTCGAAGGCGAGCCCGTCCGAGAACGAACAAGCCCGGACGACCTCTCATCTTGTGGCATAGCCCGCGTTGGGGACGCGGTCGCTGACGATTCAGCCGACACCGCCCTCGGTACTCGACGAGGCACAGGCGCAACATCAAGCCTAGCAAGTGCACCCGGCCGACGGAAAGCCAATTGTGGAGCTTTGGCACGACGTGGTCTCTCTATGTACAATGAACAAACGAATCAATAGACGCAGTCAGAACAAAACGAAATAGAAAAGAGAAAGGGCCGAAATTCCACCTGTCACGGGCCTGCGACCATGCCTCTCCCAGAAAGCCGCCCAGGTGCGAATGCCCCCAGTACGAGGAAGCACTGCCTCGACCCAGTCTCGGATCCCCTCCAAAGGAGGCGGCGGCAACTTTTCAGCTACAAAAATGAAGGTAAATCAATAACCATAAGTACAAAGCATGAGGAAAGTCGAAATAGAGCGGATGCCCAGTCAGGAACGAGGTCTCACATGCAAAGTTTCAAACTTCCAGGAATCCGTTTGGGTCCGCCACCAGGTGTTCAGTCCGAATATAGAAAAAATTCTCAAAGGAATGACGAATGACCTCGTCGTCCAGCCCAACCATCAAGCCCTTCGATCCTCGTGGGCGTGCATGGATCATGGTGCCGCGGATTTTTTGGGGAGCGAAGAGACTGAGCACATGCCTCAAAGTGACCTCCCTACCCGCTAGCTCCGCATATTTGATGAACATGAGGAGCAATTTGTNTCATCAGTTATTATATATTAATTTTGCTCCGTGAGAATTACAAAATTAATATAAGAATAACTTAGATATAAAATATGTAGATGTGATAATAATGATTTAAAAATCATCATTCCATCACAATATGAAATGTATATAGAGTTTCAGGCCAAGAATGTATTGAAANGTCAATCTGTACCCTGTCCTCGGTCTTCGCAAGAGCGATCTCGGCATAATGTGGGATACGCCATCGCTCCCGCATTTGAGCTATCCTTACTTCCCCCATTAAAGAAGCAATGTCCCCTTGTTCCACGCTGCCCGGTGCACTGAAATCCATCACTTGATCTCCTGGTTGAGGTAGAATTTCATCGACCGAAGGAATTTCCTCACCTCCCACCAACTCTAACCTTTCATCTGCCGGAGCGGGATTTTCGACTCCCGGAGAATTAGCCGAGCGATTGCCGTGAGAAGAAGTGTCTGCCATAATCGATTCACGAGCGAAAGAAAGAAGAACTTTGACAAGGAAAACGGAGAAATCAATGATGATAATGATTGGAAGAATAGGGAAAATGTGATTTGACAGAAGAAAAGGCTTCTCGAGATTTCTCTTAGAAGAACAATGAACATGTAAAAACAAAATGACACATCTTCTCCAGTTATAAATAACGGATTCTGCCTGCACGGGACCCAACGATCGCCATTAATACTTAACCGTGCACGAAGCGATTCGGTTTCATGAAAACGTGCGCCAATACGAACGACTGCGCGGGATGACGCTCCACTCGCCAACCAACAGTTCAATTCTGAAAACTCATTTTTAAGGATCCTCCCCGATCACGCCGCTCTATCCGTCCGCCGAGGTCGACTCGAGCACGACCTCGACGAACGGAGGGACTAACTGTATTGACAGATATTCGGCCATTTTTTGATTTCAGTAGGGTCAACCCCATCACGACCACTTTGTAGTAGATGGTCAACGCCGCTGACTCTTGACTTATGACAGCTGTCCTTAAAACAAATAAGGGGACGTTTCCACAACAAAAGGAGGGGCCCATTCGTGACCAGATGAAAAAGCCTGAGGCTATAAATACCAAGGGAGAGAACCTCCCAATGGGGGCTTCTTCTTCTACACAACTCTGAATACTCCAAAAATAGAAAGATATACTCCATAAGTGGAGCAAGAAACAAGATCAATGTAAGATCCTGAACCTCTTCAAGGAGAGGCAGGTCAAGTCACCTTGATGAATAAAACCCTGTTTGTATTGTTCCATAATTGACTATTTCAATGTCTTAAGTTGGTCTTCTAATTCAGTGATTAATTATGATTAGCTATGATTTACCCTTTGAATTATTTCGATTGATTTGCTTGGAAAGTATTTGATAAATTTCCAGTCAAACAACAGCTGCCCCTCTTTACCCGGGAAGGATGAAAGAGTTTTCGGGTAAAGAAATGATGGCCAATTTTGACCGGACGGGATGCTTTGAAAGATAGGGGCCGAACTCTGGTCTCCGAGCTGCCTACATATCCCTGGTTTTACAGGAATCAAGCCATGTGTAGTTCTGGATTCATCGGTGGAATATACCGATGAAATTATTGCAAGAACGGACATGAGATGCGGAAGCGGCCATGGTGAGCGGTTAAGGTTCGAGATAGTTGTAGGAACTGGAGCGAGATCGCTCCTGCTAGGATAGCGGTTGCTTACTGGTTACCTGCTGATAAAAGATACTACAAACATGTATTTGCGNAGAAAGATATACTCCATAAGTGGAGCAAGAAACAAGATCAATGTAAGATCCTGAACCTCTTCAAGGAGAGGCAGGTCAAGTCACCTAGATGAATAAATCCGTTATATTGTTCCATAATTGTATTATTTCAATGTCTCAAGTTGGTCTTCTAATTCAGTGATTAATTATGATTAGCTACGATTTACCCTTTGAATTATTTCGATTGATTTGCTTAGAAAGTATTCGATAATTTTCGGTCAAACATAAATAATAGTATATCTTATATTTCATGTATTAATTTTACTTTTTATGAACGAATAATATTCATAATTATCTTTTAAATAACCTCGCTGTCCTGTAGTAATAGTTATATATAAGTTACGTATATGTTAGTAGGGTTATTAATTTATTTTGTAGATAGCTGCCTTTTGCAGTATGCAAGTACGCCATTAGGTTTACATGTAACCATTCAATATTTTTCTTTAATTTTTGTTTTATGTTCTTTTAGGTGGAAAGGAAATGGAAGATGAGAAAGAACAAAATGAGAGTGTCTTTGGTGTGATATGAATCCAACACTTAAATGGTAATTGATGACTCTTAAGTCTCAAATTAAAATAGTGAGGAAGGTGGACCATTAGGCCACTGAACAACCAGACAAGAGTATTAGGAGGTGCATCATTTTGTGGGAAATGCACCATGTGTTGGAGTGGTTGCATCATAATTCATACTCAACATAACTTGGTTGCAACTTAATAATTGTAGTTGGGATAAATTAAGTAGGTCCACGATATATGTGATCCGTGGATGAATATTACTAAAATAATTTTACAGGAGTTCCAGTTTAGTCATTTTTCCTACGTGGACAATTTCCCTCAACAAAAAAGAAAAATAGCTTCTCTTTTTTTTTTTCTGAAAAAAGATTGTCCAATTTCGTTTTGAAAATTAATCTGTGTTCGAGTGATGGTTTTGAACTAATTTTAGAAAATAAATGTATTTAGATTGTATTTAAAAAAATTGTAAAAACATGTACAACTCTATAATGCGGCAAACTACTAATCCCACATCTATTTGACTAGCTTAAAATATATTAAAGGCAATGTAGCAAGAGATGACGTTAAGCCCTACCTTGCATACTTAAACTTGCACCGTGTTTATCTCAAAATTGGGTAACAATTAAATTTGTACGCGGTTTAATTCAATACAAATAATTAAGAATAACAGATAAATAAATTAAAGACAAAATAAACGATCAAACCAATCGCAGTGTTATGACAAGCTTGATCTTAGGTTGAACAGTGACCTCGTCCTCGATTGGACCCCTGGTTCGAGCACAGTCATGAATAAAGAACAGAATAATTGAGCAAAGTTCTTAATAACAGCTAGAAGGTAAAAATAAACTTTTATTGCCTTGAAATGCGTATTACAATGTGTGTTGCAAATGCGTCCTAGATTGCACCAAGGTTTTCTCTTTTATACTTCGGAGCTGGATTTCAGCCTAGGCCAGCTAGACCCCGGCAGTCTCCTTTTCTGAGGCCAGGCGATCCATAAACTTTTTACATTCTTCGACCTCAGGTTTTCTCTTTGCTCACTAAGAAGTTTGAAATCATCCTTCTTCTCAGTGAGCCTTCGGACCTCGGCCTCATACCGGCTCAACTCTCCTCGAAATCGGAGAAAGGCCTCGTGATAAAACACCGAAGCCTACAAACACAGAAAATAAAGTTATGTAAAAAGAAAAAAGAGTGCAAAAATTGTCATCGTCAAGGAAATCTAGGATTACCCGGTTTAGCGCCTATTGAGCTTCGTTGAAAAGACAGGGCGCTTCCACCTTATGCATTTTAGCTTGGTCTTCTTCGGTTACCAAGCATCGAAGGTAGCAGGCCACCCCTACGGGGGCAGAGAGGATCCGAGCATCCTCAGAAATCGAAATGATGACTGATCGCTTTCGGTCAGGGTCTATGCTTGGAGTCGGGAATCGGTCGATCAATATAGGGCTCAAAAGAAGATGCAGTTGTTCCCGAACTCTTCCTCAGCACCTCCAAGTCACCTAAACTGGTAACTTCATCGACTCCATCAAAATAGCCACGGAAAGGGTCTTATGCTCCATGGACCCCTTCACCGTGGCAACTCTCCACCGCATGAGCTTCCTTGATCATCGACTCAGTGAAGGAGGGAAACGAGGGGGAATCATCAATATTTATTACCCCAAATAAATATTTTGGGGTGCCGCCTTCATCTCGGGAGACCTCGAGCCTGGATTCTACACCAGCGCCTCCTCGACAGCCTTCCCAACTCGAGGCGAAGCACCTTCAACCCTTTCTGGTTTAGGGGCTTCGGCTAAGGTTCCCCCTCGGGCTCACCAAGTCAAGGCAGTGCAGTTTCAGCTCCAACCAGCTCGAGGGTTCCTTGAATCTCGACACCAGCCCGGTTCCTCTTCTTCTTCTTTTTCGGACTCATCCCTTAGCCGACGAACTAAGTCTGAGGATAGAGTGCCGATGTTTGCCTTGGGTTTGCGGTCTTGCCTCTTTTTGGGCTTCTGTCCCTTCGAATTCATGGAACTCGAAGCTTCTTTCCTCTTCTTCTCTCTCACCTGCTTCGGAACAGATGGTTGGGGAAGGATTTCTTCATCACCAAACAGGGGCCTCATTGCCACATCCTTCCCGAGACCTACAAAAGAAAAAAGATGAGTATGCTCGGGAAGAAGTCCGAGCAATGACTGATTATTAAATTAGAAAGAAAAATTTACCATTACGGGGTTAGATCTAATATCCAACATAGTCACGGCTAACACCAGTCTCGATATCGAAGTTCGGGGTTCGATCTAATGTCCAACATAGTCAGCCGAATCGGAATATGATAAATATCATACTCGAAAGCAATATCAAAGCCGGCCATCGAAATCATCAGACTTGCCCTCGAGTTTGTGAGGACATAACCGATCCTATTCTCAACGGCCTCGAAGATAAGACCTGCCAGCTCAGCTGACAGGGATCCGTGATTCTCGCCATTTAACTAATTATTATCGCACAAATCGCGGGATTGACCCAAAAGAGAGCCAACGGTCTACTAAATCAAGATTATTGCTTCTTATACTATATTACCTAAAAAGGTAGGTTCTCCCCCAATAAATAAGAGGAGACTGAGTTATTCATGACACATTGTAATAGATATGAAAGCAATATATTGTTAGTTCTGACTCCAACTCATTTTTGCTCCGTCTTTCATAATATCGTTATTATTGGCTAAAGGGAAATCAATCTCATAAGGTTAAGGTTTGCTCAATTTGTAAGGTTGTATCTATCTTTCTACTATTTTTTTCTACGTTAATCTAATCTCTTGCCCTTGTATTAATTCATATCACGTATCGTTAGAATCGCGTATAAATTCAATTGTTATCCGATTTTAAAGGTAAAAATATACTGTATTTTAAACTCTATTCGCAATAAAAGTCACTTAAAATGACCAAACGAGCCATTAAATGATAGTGCGTGTGAACATATATGTATTACCTACCCATAAATGATAAGTGTATAAAGACTGTCACTAAGTGGTTTTGTGTTTATACGTTTTTTTCCGGATCTTTCCTTCTTGTTGCTTTTTTGATTGAAATTTTTTTTATAAATACGTAAAAACTTATTCGTATTTGATGTTTACACTAAATCAATATATGTGTTTGCTCAAAAAATGTTACACATCTTACGAGTACAAAACAATATAAATAAATCCCGGGATAATCATAGCAAATCGTAATAATCCATTGGACCAAATGAAAGAAACGAAAATAATAACTCAGAATTAGGGGGAGAAGCATTAGAAACCTTTATTGATAATATTTGTTTGGTCTGCCTCTCCATGAAGAGGTTCAGAGCCTTACAGTGGTGTTTTTCTCTTCCCATAAGAGGGGTATATTTTCTCGTTTCTCTCTCCTCTCACTAGTGGTGAAGAAGCCCCCTTTTTCTAGGGTCCCTTCTCTTGGTATTTATAGCTGTGGGCTTCGTGAGCTGTCAATAAGTGGTCGTGACCACGTTGAGATCTCGCCTTTATAGTGGCGGATAGGCCAGGGCCTTTGTTGACCGAACCAGGGGCGGGTTGAACATCGTCAATTATTAGTGGTCGTGCCACTAATTAATCGTGAATTAACTTAAAACGGGATTAGCCTCGTTAATTATCGTGGGGTCGGATTCTGACCCATACAGTTAGTCCCTCCGCTTATCGAGGTCGTGTTTCGGCCGAGCTCGATGAGCGGACTTCATCGATTGTGATTTGAAAACAATTCGAATAAGGGGGTCGACTTATTGGCGGAGGTGGCCTTAGCCGTTTACACGTTGGAGATGGCCGTAGCCTTTCGTACATTAAAGATGGTCGTAGCCTTTCACATATTGGAGATGGCCGTAGCCTTTCGTACATTGAGGACGGCCGTAGCTTTTCACCTATTGGAGATGGCCGTAGCCTTTCATATATTGGAGATGGCCGTAGAATATATTGAGGATGGTCGTAGCCTTTCATATATTGGAGATTGCCGTAGCCTTTCATATATTGAGGATGGTCGTAGCCTTTCATATATTGGAGATTGCCGTAGCCTTTCATATATTGAGGATGGCCGTAGCCTTTCATATATTGGGGATGGCCGTAGCCTTTCATATATTGAGGATGGCCGTAGCCTTTCATATATTGGAGATGGCCGTAGCCTTTCGTACATTGAGGACGGCCGTAGCCTTTCACCTATTGGAGATGGCCGTAGCCTTTCACATATTGGAGATGGCCGTAGCCTTTCGTACATTGAGGACGGCCGTAGCCTTTCACCTATTGGAGATGGCCGTAGCCTTTCATATATTGGAGATGGCCGTAGCCTCTCATATACTGAGGATGGCCGTTGGGAATGAGTACGCGCCGGGTACGTATTTGGTCAAGTCCAAAATTTTAACGGCGTACGGCTCATTCTTTCAGTGTTCGCAGGTCGTAGCGATTGTTCTGACGGCGGTATGCTGGCGGATGGCTGAGAAGCCGCTTTTGCGGAGCTCGTCATAATGACGCTTGCAACGACAGAACCGAACCGTTTTACGGTTGGTCGTGCAGTTAATGATGGCTATTGGGTTTCGCAAAAGCCATTTATGTTGCCTATAAAGGTGGGTTGAGGCATTCATTTCTCATATCTTCATTGTTCATCTGAGAGAGAGATTCTGAGGAAACTTTTTCGTTTCGCTAATTCATCTTCTCTTTTCTTTCCTTTGATTGTGACTACATTTTTCTTCAGTAGATCGACAATGGCAGTCAGTTCTTCCCACGGCGCTCTTCCGGTAGATTTTCCGGTAGTTGAAGGGCCATCTCCGGCAATGGGAGGTGCAGAACAGATGGAGTCCGGCGAAATTTCGTCGGTTGATGAGGTGGTTCCTCGGCCCGGAGGTCTGGCGATTGATTTCACCGTCGATGGTGGAGAGGAACTGGTGGATGAAGCCCCGTTAATGGGGGAGATTGGGATGGCCCGATTACGGGAACAGGGGGTCGTTCCTACCCATGCAGACATTGTTCTCGCTAGAAGCGAGGAGAGGGTCCACACTGACCGCAGGGGATACTGCGTTTTTTACGCCTATCCTTTCAAGTTGGGGTTCAAGATCCCGCTCCCAATGCTGGTGGTGGATTTCTGCCGTTATTACGGGGTGTGCCCGGGTCAGCTCGCTCCTTCCCTCTACAAACTGCTGGCAATGTTCATCAAGTACGCGGAATTGGCCCGAAGGGAGGTCACGCTGCAGCATGTGCTGAGTCTCTACGCTCCCCAAAGAGTCCGCGACACCATGATTCAGGCGTGCCCTCGTGGGTCGAGGGGCCTGGTCATGAGATTGGATGACGAGGTCGACCCTCGCCCTTTCGAGCACTTATTTTACATCAGGACCAAGCACCTAGTGGCGGATGCTACTGGGTTCCCAGAGGCTTGGAACCATGCACGTAAGTTCTTTAGTGGTTGAATTCCTTTTTCTCTCTCTTTATGGTTTGTGATCATGGGCGTTAACTCGTGTCTTTTTTGTAGCCGACAGGTCGCCGCCACCCCCATTGTCTTGGATACGTGAGTGGGTCGAGGCCGTACTCCCCCATACGAGGGGGATACGTACGTGGGCGTCTTTCTAGGAGAGGCATGGCTGTAGGGCCGCGGCAGGTAAAAAATTGATCTCTTCTTCTGTTCCGCTTTGTTTCGGCTCTATTCATTAACCTTGTTTTCTTGTGATTAGGGAGGGCGCGCCGCGTCAGGGCCCCTCAGCTGGCCTTCCGTCGGCCTGGTGCAGTTGCTCGGCTTACTGCAGCGCCAGTGTTGCGCTCAACACCGAGGGCGGCATCAGTCGAGTCTTCAGCGGTTTCTTCTCCATCACGGACCCTACTTCGGGACGAGGGGCCATCGGGGGTTGTGCGCCCTAGAGCGGAGTCGTCATCAGATGGGGAGGAGGAGAGGCCGTTGATAAGGCGTAGGGTCGCGTTCGCGCCGGCTCCTCCTGTGGTAATTAATTTGGACTCCCCGTCGGCGGACGCGGAGAGGAGTGCTGCTGCGGCGCCTGCCCCTGAGGGCGGACAAACAATGGGGGTTGCCCCGGTTGGCTTAGGCCGTGATGATACCGTCGCTTCGGCGGCTCAATTGGTGGTTCCAGTCGCTGAGACGGGAGGTAGTTCCTCTGCGGCTGCTAATGTGGGTGAGGATGAGTCTGAGTCCGACTTGGATCCCGACGACGTTCGTACGTTCCAGGAAGGCTCCACCAACTCAGCGGTGCGCGCAGAGGGGCGATCTCGCTTTATCGAGGTTCCCACGGAATTGAACTTATTGCTCCAAGGGGAAAACTTGGTGCCGCAGTTCGAGCCGCTATGCTCGGAGGTCGAGAATGCGTCGCTGAGGGGCGTTACGGATGTCGGGCTGATGAATGAAGTAGCCGTGATGGGCTTGAGGGTATGTACTGTTACGTCGGTTCGCTTCTTCTTTGCCTTAGGTTTATTCTTTTATTCTGATCGTTGTCTTTGCTTTGCAGTCTTATCTGTTGGAGGTGGAGAGCATCCGTCGAGCCCAGGTCCGCTCGGGGATATTTTTGCGGGCGCTGGAGAAGTATCGCCGCTACCGAGATCAGTGCCGAGAGTTGCGGGAGCGCTTGAGGAATGATCCTCGTAGCCGGGCCTTGGTCGAAGAGCTGGCGAGACGGGAGGTCCAGATGCAGCAAGCACTTGACAGGACGAGTGCTCTCGAGGAGCAGCTCCGCCGAAAGGATGAGGAGCTCGAGGCGGTAAAGAGGGATGCAACTGAGTGCAAGCTCCGGGGCCAGGCGAAGGCGGCGGAGGTCACTGCGGCATGGAGCGAGAAAGTGACCACGTTGGAGGATGAAGTCGCGGCATTGAAGCTTTAAGTGAGGGATGCCTCGTCGAGGGCCAGGGCGCTGAAGGAAGCTATCCGCGTGCATGAATCCCAACGGACGTTGGAAAGGGATGCTGCGGCCTTTAGAGAAGCAAGTATCGAAGAGCGGATTGGTGTCTTTGAGCAGGACGCCCAGGTCATGGCGGACCGAATCACAGCCTTGGAAGAAGAGAATCAGCGGCTACGGGATCAAGCTGCTTCTTCCAGCCAGGCTCGAGAACTTTGGGTCTTTGCCGAGGCCCAACATGATGTATATAAGAGTTTGTGGGAGGCTGGCATCGTGACCGAAGCTGCTTTTGATGGGGCGCGTCAGAAGGCTCGTGAGGCCCGTGCCGACTGCTGTTTTGACGCGGCGACGCCTGAGGCTGACGCTGGTGCAGACGGTGGCGCAGACGGCACCGAGTAAAAAGGATACTCATTTTTTCTTGTCTTGTTCGCCGTTTGGCGTTTAGTTGTTTCTTGTTTGGTTGTTTTTTATTTTATTTCTTGTATTGATCAGCCTTGGCCGGGTGTAAGCGGGGATGACCCGCAATTTGACTTTGTAAATATATAAATTTTCTTTTCTATTGCCTGCCTTGTGCTTGTTTTGTGTCACTGTTTTTCTTTCGTTCTTTAGCGTTTTTGTTGCGCTTTATGTTGAACGTTAGCGTTGGCGGCCCTAGTCGAATTTAGATCGACGACTTTAGTCGTGATAGAATTGACGGCCTTAGCCATAAAGGCAACTCCGACTGTCGTCGGGTCGTTTACCCACCGCAGTCAAACCTAGGTGGACCGTTGGCGGCGATGGCCTTAGCCATAATATAGTTGATGGCCTTGCTTTTTCAACTCGGTGCGGGCGAGTCTTAGCCGTTATTTGGCGATAGCGGCTCTTAGCCTTAGTCCCAATTCGGACGCGGTCGAACTACCGGTCGTGATAGTAAAAAACGCGGCCTCGTAGTTTGACCGGGGCCGAACTTTATGTGGCACGAATCTTAATACGAGTTGGGAGAACTTACTTGAATGGCGAGGGTGTTTATCCTGCGGTTCGATTTGTTGGAGGTCGGGCTTTGCTTTCGCAGATGAAGGCGTTTAGCCTGAGTCTCGGTTCAACTGTGGTTGAACTTGCTAAAGTTGAGGACGAAGGCGTCCATCCTTATAGTTCGAGCGAGGTCGAGCTCGTTGGATTTAATGATGAAGGCACATAGCCTGAGTCCCAGTTCGACTGTTATTGGGCTTCGTTAAATTTGGTGGCGAAGACACGTAGCCTGTCTTGGTTCAACCGTGGTTGAACTTGTTGGTGAAGGCGCATAGCCTGTCTTCCTCACCCTCCCTGAGGAATGGAGGGGGCCTTTTCTTCTTGTTTGCACTATCTGAGATTGGAGAGAGAGTGAGGACTTAGATCTTGATTTGAGATCTTCGAGCTCCCCTTCGAGTTTGGCGCTTCTTTTCTTTTGGTCCAGGGAAGAACTACGCGATTTTGCTATGAAATCCCCACAGACGGCGCTAAATTGTTTGCTCAAAAAATGTTACACATCTTACGAGTACAAAACAATATAAATAAATCCCGGGATAATCATAGCAAATCGTAATAATCCGTTGGACCAAATGAAAGAAACGAAAATAAGAACTCAGAATTAGGGGGAGAAGCATTAGAAACCTTTATTGATAATATTTGTTTGGTCTGCCTCTCCATGAAGAGGTTCAGAGCCTTACAATGGTGTTTTTCTCTTCCCATAAGAGGGGTATATTTTCTCGTTTCTCTCTCCTCTCACTAGTGGTGAAGAAGCCCCCTTTTTCTAGGGTCCCTTCTCTTGGTATTTATAGTTGTAGGCTTCGTGAGCTGTCAATAAATGGCCGTGACCACGTTGAGATCTCGCCTTTATAGTGGCGGATAGGCCAGGGCCTTTGTTGACCGAACCAGGGGCGGGTTGAACGTCGTCAATTATTAGTGGTCGTGCCACTAATTAATCGTGAATTAACTTAAAACGGGATTAGCCTCGTTAATTATCGTGGGGTCGAATTCTGACCCATACAATATGCATATCATGTATTTGCACATATATATTTCTCGCTTGACTATCATTAATTAATATATATTCTCAACTCATTAAATTACTTAACCATTGATAAAATAGATTAGATATAAAAATACCTCGTAAGTTTTTATGGTTTAGTTAAGCTTTAATTATTGAAAAATGCTCATGCTTCATGCGAAAACTACGTAACCTAAGAATCCATGCCGCGATTTCTGCTATCAGTAATAGTTACATTGGTGCCGTCATTCCACTTTTTTGGGCAACCTTCACGTTCACATTTTAGGTAGTCATGACAGTTGTCTCGGAATAATACCAGCTATCAAAACGTAGTTTGGAAATTAGAACCAATACAATACCACAAAATTATTGTTTCATAATGTATGTTACTCCCGAGACGGGTTTAGCGAGAAAATTAGCTCACACTTATCTTTGACGAAAGAAGCCGCAGTTTCAGTTTATGTGAACCTATTTCCTTTTTGGTCAATTAAAAAAAGAATGACCTCCTTTTGAATTTGAAAACAATTTAGCTTAAACTTATAATTCTACCCTTAATGATAAACTTTTATAACCACACAAATACTCTGGGCATCTTTTTAACTTGTTTAGGATCACAAATTCTAAAGGTCTTCATTTTTTTCCTAAACTCCGTACCCAACCAAATAGATTCACATAAATTAGAATGGAGGGAGCAGATGTTTTGATCAGAATCAATCTAGCAACTCAAGGAAAAAGCTAGAATTGTTTTATATATATATATATATATATATATATATATATATATATATATATATAAAGGGGTGGACACACATTAAGCGAAGCGGTGTCACGCGACACCGCTTCGTCGGAAAATTTTACTAAATATATGTATCAATACTATGAGGAAATGGATACGTAGGAAGAAATGACACCACTTAACGCAAATTGTCTCCTGGCGCATTGGTTATGTGCTTGATTTTGCTCTAAGAGGTCAGAGGTTTGAATCACAATTGCAAATATTTGAGAGAGCCTCTATAGTTAAAAATTATGATTAAGTANTGACTTTACTGTCTAGAAATATGATAATTAAAGTTATTTATTCTTGTTCTTTTATAGATTTCGACACTGCATACAAAAGTTCATGCATAGGCCCCTATATATATATATATATATATATATATATATATATATATATATATATATATAGCTTTATACAATTTTTGTATATATCACACATCATACATCATACACTTCCTTTTACTAATGTGGCAAGTAAATAAGATTATGTCAAGTTGGAGTTGTTAAAAAGGATTAGACTAAACATAACCAATTTTTAGGTAATAGACTAAACATAACCATAGTAGTGATATAAATTACTTGTAATGTAAGCAAAGTACGTGATTTTGATTCCGAATAACTGATATATTGCTAAATTAAGGTGACCTAAAATATTTGATTGTAAAAGATTAGCGTTACAGTTTAGTAGCTATAAATTTCACTAGGTACTGTATAATATTCTAATCACATAAAAAAAAAATCCTCTTTTTATTCCTCTTTTTTTATTTTCACGAACTAGTCTTAGCTGTGACTAAATAATGAGTATTTAATGATACAAGGAAGGAAAAAACACTTTTTTTAAATGCATGAGCGCCCCAGGCTCCCCACTTCATTTAAAGTACGTACATTCACTCATGCTGCACAAAATCTCATAAATCAAATACAGTTGCATCTAGATATATTATATCAAATTAAATAATGTAATATTAAAATTTACAAATTAAATTAAAGAAATATGTTTTTTCTATTTTATTTTATGTGATATTATTATTATTATCTAAGGTAAAAAATAGTTTGCACTGCAACTTTTACTCCTTCGGAATACCCCATAAGGGAATTTTTTTCTACTCCCCCCAATCTTCACTTTACGCCACGCCGACTCCCCTTAAGTCATAAGGCGTACTATGATCGTTCGGGAGACATGGGCCCACGCGCTACACACAAGAATGAATTGTTATGCGGTCGGTAAACTCTTTCCTTTCTGCGGGCAGCCTATCAAATCGGATCACGTATTTTTGAATATGTCACGTTTATTAAATATGAGTAACTATTATGACTTATTACACTTTTATGAGGTTTTAAAATTTATAAGAGTTTTATTTAGAAGTACATAAAATAATATGGATGAAATACTAATTAACTTTCAGGCTATAGTGAGAGGGATAATATCTCTAAAACTCTTAATTAGAGGTATTGGGTTATAACTTTTGAAATAGCTAATTCTCGTTAGAAAGCATTTCCCTTTAAAATACTCCTATGCCATGTGAATGTGAATTAATGAGTCAATAAGTCTTGAATGCCAAATGATCAAATCAAAAGAACTTTATTAGAAAATAAAAATAATAGAGTATGTAATAGATACATAATGCAGAGAGTACTACTTTTATCACTTTGATACAAACATTTGATAACTTTTTCCCCCCTCTTCCTTTCATGAGAAGCAAACTATTGCCTTTTCATTATTTAGAGAGAGAAAGTGAATATAAAGTAAGCTAGCATCATACTCCAGAAGACAGCAGAGCATGGAGCAAAACATGCAAACCGCTGTCGTATTATTACTCTTATTCACCATCTCCATACTTTCCTCAAAACCACACGGCAGAGAGCTCCGTCCATCAGAGCACGGCTTGCCATATCAACAGTCGTCAAATATTCCGACCGCAAAAGCCGACGATCCACAATTGCATTCGTTCTTCGCCGGCGCTGGAGGGAAATCGCCGCCATCATCGGCGCTACCGGAGGCGAGGAACTTGACGTGGTGGAATAATACCGGCAATAACGGAGATGAAATGTCACGTGACAGCAACCGGAAAGATCACGTGAGAGAAGTGCTATTGGTTTCCAGCTTGGTTTGTGGAGCAGCTGGTGTCGTCTTGCTGGCCGTTTCCGGGTTTGTTTTCGTCGTTAGGCTCCGAAAGAAAAGGCAAAGAGAAACGTCGTTGTCAACGTTAGGTTCAACGTCAGTAGCTAACGTCGTCAACAAATGAACTAGTGCTTGTAATCCGAAAGGATAAGGCTTTAGTTTCACTTTCTTTTTTAATTATTGTGGGTATGTATACATGGACGTACATAATTCATAAATTAACAATTGAGATTCACTTTACCCTTTTTTTCCTTGCTTAAATTGGTTGATGTGCCGATGATTTATCTGTGCTTACTTCAGTATATAATAAGATCTCTAAAAAAGTAGAGCTACATGTTGTATGTTACAGCAGAATCAGATTGATTTTGCTAAGCATAAAGCTTAAGCTGATCTCTCAGTAGTGTTTGTTCAGTTGTATTATATTGGTAAGTGCAGTACTTTAGGGGAAAGGAAAAGAAGAAGCGAGAAACAGTTAGATGAAGTAGAAGAAAACAAAATATATATATATATATATATATATACTATAAAACAATATCAGTGTTTTTATAAATTCTCGTAATCTAATAAATGAGCGTGGGGGTGGTGGCCGGGTTATCCTTACAGATAGATAATAAAATAAATCCAACGTCTTTGAATTTGTGAAATAAAATTCGAAGTCATCTGGCTTCATTGCATTGTCGTGCAAATTGATATCTTGCATGCAATTCCTGACCCTGTGGGAAGCCATGTGATTGCTGAAACTTCAAATCATTATCATAATAGAATTGGGAAATTTACCCTTAAATTATGTGAAAAGGTTTAAATTGGGGTTAATTATTCCCTCACGAAATTACAAAATTAGTACACATTTGCCCTTATTGACTAATAAAATTACAGCACCAAAGATCACCTTCTCCATAAACAAGTTTGTCATTAATTTCTGGTCTTAGAACTTGAAAATGGGGTCTTCTTTTATTCTGAGTCTGAGGCACCATAAGCTCCCCCACTCTATCACCAAATCCATTTATTTATTTATTTATTTTACTTGTATTTCCCCTTCCTCCATTTCCGTTTCTATCGATAAAGAGCAAAACAACATAGCTCCCGACAAATTATAAGAGAAAGCCAAATGAACATGATTTTCTTGATAATGGACATGGTTTCTTCAGAACCAATTATTAATGAACATGATAACCAAATCCACAGCCGCTGTTGGACTTTAATTATGAATAAATATTCATATTGAATTCTGAATCAATAATTTGTACTTGTTTCGTAAATGTTTTAGCACATACACAGTCCGAGCCAAAGTTTTAAGCATCCGATCCACGGATCTCTACAATACCATCACAATTTTGGCCAACATTTCTTATTAATTAGCGTCCTTTCAGCATTTCCACTCATAGTATTGATTCTTCCTCTTGAACACACTATTATAGCCATGTCAATGAGCTGTTTACCTATACAATTTGAGGCAAAGATAAAGACATTTCATCTCTATTTTCGTAACAACCATAGCAGTACATGATATATTGCAAGGCACATTCTGCTTGCTGCTTGCTGTTGACCGTGAATTTCAACTATCAATTTTTGAACATTTATAGTAGAGATATCCTCAATTATGGACACCATATATATCTCTAGTTGAGTTCTTGAAAACCTCATTTTTCTCATTATTTTAGTTGGAAGAAAGAGAAGAGGATATTGTTTTGTTTACAGGGTAAGATTACGAAATCAAAGTTTCAGCAGAAGCTGCATAATAAAAGGGAGGAGAGGTTGACTACGAGAAGCAGCTCTCTTTACTTTCTTCAACCATTTGTTTGACTCCATTTCCCTGAGCTCGAACCCTATACCTCTGGTTAAGGATGAAAAAATCATATTACACTCCTTGGTAATTGCTATATATGATGATTTGAGGAAAGCGAACCCCAGTTGATCAATTTTGCTACTAGCTCTCTTCAAAGTTCAAACTCATTTCTCTGCTAAGCACTTGCTAGGTTTAGTGGTGGAAATTGATGAGGGATTTTAGTTGAGAACATAGTTTTGCCCAAAATGACTTGGATTCATGTGCATAATTTAGGCAAGAAAACACACACTAAGAAACAAATAGAATGTGCAGGAGAATACAACAGCATGGATAATCCAATATTTCTGATTCAAAAGTTCATAAATGTACTACTTCCAAAAATGAAAATGGGAGGGAAATAGCAAAAATTTCTAAAATCTTATATACACCTATTGGTCAAGAGGGATCCACTCTAATTCTAGTTCAAGTTCTCCAGATTCAACATTCTGCAGCTTAAGATTTACTTCTTGTTTCACCTTCCCGTCCACGATGTTTACAGTGCTATCATTCATTAGGGCATTATCATTTGATTTTAGCCATTTTCCAATCTGCATGTTACCAAACATTCCAGCATCCCCGAATGCCATTGCAGATGTTATCATAGGCTGGATGTCTATCTCGGCCTCCCCCATTATATCATCAGCAGAAAACGTATCATGATCGTATACTTGCTGCAGTTCCAAGTAAAAAGAGAGAAGAGAGTAATGGTTAATTGATGCATAGCCAAATGAATGCAAGACAAGAGTAAGGATCCAGCTAAACATTTCCAGAAACAAAAGGAGAACCGGCAAGTTAGTGATTTGTAAGTTTTGTGTGTCAGTATTGAGTTCTAACAAATGATCAAAGCAGAGGGCAATGGACTTTATTTAGTCAAATAGCTTTTGCGAAAGTCAAACAAGTGGCTGAACAAAAAGTTCAGGCATCCTTTTGACCAGATAAATACTGTCAGTATTATCAGGATAATAGCTCTTACGCTTAACCAAAAAAAAATTCCTTTCTGATCCTGCGGAAAATTAGTTCCATAGACAATGCATATAAATGAAACGTTAATTTACCTCTATAGACAAGAATTGACAAGAAAAGCTACTGGTTATTTCAAGGAAAAAAGCTTGTGTGCTGATTAGCTGGACTTAGCAAAATGCAAATAACTTCAACCAAACGAGTTAGTCCGGTTAGCTGTTTTGCTCGAAGTAGGAATAAGATGGAAACAGATTCTTGGTTCAAGGACGAGGTACCTTTTCCACTGAAGGACACAAACTCTTATAATAGGAAAAGAATATTAGAAGGAAAAAAGTTGAAGAAAGAAGTGGAAAGTTATGCATGGAATGATGCAAAATTATACATTCAGTCTCATAAAGTAAGATAGTTAATGCCTTCTCTTTCTACTATGGACACTGTGTGATTGATTTACCACTTCTGAGTAACTCTTGAAATGCCAGAACCAAAGTGTGTGCCTATAACATGTAACACTTACTGCCTGGAAGTAAATAAATCATTATGCTAACTCTGATGACGGTAACAGAAGCTTATCAAAATTGTAAAATAAATCTAAAATCCCTGCGTCGTCAATTCAGTTACTGCATTAAAAACTACTGGTGCAGACTGCAGTGCAGAGCAGGAGCTCGGATTAGATTTCATGCTTGCAAAGTCTCTATAAGGCTTACTGATGCTTAAAATATAGTACTATATGTGTTTGCTTTTTTCTCTTTCCTTTTTCCATTTTTTCCAGCTCAAGCTGAAACTCTGTGACAATGCCTAGCATTTTTAAGTCTCCAAAAATTAGGGATCTTCCCACTAGATCGTGCTAAACAAACTATAATGAAAACAAGGCAATGCAGTTCCGTCAAATAACTATCTCTGTATCTTACAGTAAATGGCCTCACAGAATTATGCCAGTATATTATCTACCAAAACCTGATTGGTGCTGCTTCATTGGTCAACTGTGAAAAGCAATTACCACAAACTTACTCAGAAGAAAACCAATCAACTGCAATAATTTTCTCCTTTACACCACCATTTTCATCTTTCTAACGCCATTAAGCTCCATGAATTAGAGTGAACCCATTCTGAACAGTGAATGAGGAATGATATGCTTGTCAATTGATGTATAGTGTGCACTAGTCAGGGCTTCAAGCCAATAAAGATCCAAGTATGCTAACCAAGCAATATATCTGATCTTCTATGATAAATAAAAGGAAGTTCTTGTTTCTTATCAAGCTGCTTATGCGGCATCATCGAAATAAATCATTGAAGAGTTATATATAAAAAACTAAGCAGACCGAGAAGAAGGAAAATAAAAAGGAGAGAATGGTTACTCAATATTGTCTGACAAAGGTGGAATGGAATTATTACCAGTTTTACAGCCCCATAATCTTGCGGAACTGAAAGCATTAGTTCCTCATTCCAAACTGGATTCAAATTGCTCTTTACAACTGTTGTTTGCACTTTCTGAATAAAAGAACCAGGTAAGAGAGAGAAACACACGAACCAATTTCTACTTGTCAGTTCTTCAAGAGAGTATGTATAAGTAGGAATATGCAGCATCAGAAGGTCTAAACTTGCCTAGCAAAACACATTCTACCCACATCATGTAGAAAACAGGGGGAAAAAACAGGATCTTCAAAATAAGGGACACAATGGGAAATTCTACCAAAATTCATTCATTTATTCAATGACCAAGAACAAAGGCTTCAAACCACTTCCTTCTCTTCATCCCAATAATTAAATACCATGACAAAGGACGACTAACCTGCTTGCCAAGAGCCAGGACAACATAAGGATCACTTGAGAGCATATCTCTGATGGCTAAGTTTGTTCCTTGAATTACTTTAACCTTCAGCATTCCAATGAATTCTACCATGCCTTCCTGTGACCAAATTGAGCATTAACAGCAGAGAAATGATCACGAAAGCATAGTGACCCTTTTAATGAAATTTTCAACATTTCTGCAAAATAATATACTTCTCATTGGATTAAGTACATATTTACAAACAAATATAAAGTTCTTGACCACCACTAGCCTCAACTAGATTTGACACATCAACAAGTATGCATGAATATACCCTAGTGCGGTACTTATTCACTCTGTCATAGAAATTATCAACTATTCCACATAAGTCCAACATTGTGAAGTAGAAGACTGTTAACTGGAAAGAGGATGAAGATCAGTACATGGGAGAAATTTAGAACTTACAGATTTTTGTGAACTCGAACTTGAACTTCGAAAGCTGTCCGTGATCTTGCTGGATAAACTTGTTTTAAGAGAACTTTTTTTCGGATTTGACAATATACGCAAGCTTGGTTTCAAGAATTCTTGACGCTCATACTTAGACCTTTAGACAAAAACATGCTTACATCAATGAAACAAGACCTACAACTCACATAAAAATTATTCAAGGCTTTTATTTGTTCCTTCATCAGTACGCAGCACAGAAAAGCCAAGAAGCAAATGAATGATATGAGCCACGACTGCTTCATATATATTTCAGAACAGAAATGTCTAGAGAGTACAATCATCCAACGTCATGCACAGGGAACGAAATATGAGCATGTCTCCTGGATGTTATCAGGACTAAGCATTAACGCTACATATGAATGTTTTACGAATTTCATATGGTACTAGTTACTTTTCACTTTTGACAAACCAAAAAACTTAACAGAAGAACTAAAGGAATGCAGAGCAGAGATAAGCAATGAAGTCACTGTGTAGCAGGAAACAGACATGTACAGAAGACAGTTTCCAATTGTAGTTGTGCAGAATAACAAGATAACTGTTATGGGTTGCCTTCATTGATGACTTGGTGCCCATAACGCTGCACAGCCAGGGCATATACGCAGGTGTCAGTACAGCTCGCTGACATTGAGCTAGAGGAGCAATTAGCAAAGGGGCAATGCAGGAGGCAATGACCATTAAGAGATGTTATAGCATGTCCGAAGAGTGCCGAGGGAGGTTAGCAAGGACTTGGGGTGAGCCCTAGGGCCTAGCCTATGGGCGACGGCTGCATGCATGCCAGGAGTGTCATGCCACATGTTCTCGAGTTCCTGGCTTTTCGGTGAGAGACCCTTTCCTAAGATATTGAAGAATATGCTTATCAAGTCTGGTTTCTTGACGGACGCACAAAACATAGGCAAAAGACGTAAAGATTGCCTTACTTTGGCAAAAGCCATGTGCACCACGACAAGCACAAGACAAGTGTCAAGCTTGAGGATTGGACTGCGCGCACCGAGAGCAACGTCCAATGCCAGGCGTGGGATGAGCATGTCCTAAGCCATCTTCAGGTGTTCTTATACACGAGACCTCACATATGAGATGTGCGCCAGGAATATGCTACATGAAATGGGAGACACAGTTGAAGCCAAGCCTCTGAAGAAAGCTTCACAATGGGCACAAGGTCATGCCAAGAAACCTAAGATAAGTGAAGGCTGGCTTGTAGACTATGGGTGCCACAGGGGCTATTTGCGTGCCGCTGCCGCCATGGAGGAGTTGTCCCGTGACATAAATTATGTGAAGGTGTTAAGTACACAAATAACATTTTGTCTTTGGTGAGTGAGAGAGATATATCAGATCAGTTTGCTCTCAATAATGTTGTGGTAACTTAAAAGTACCATATCTCAGAACTTATTTACTTCCTTCCATGTATTTCAACTGCCTTCATCCTTTACCAACTTTGTTTTACAAGTCTAACAGATAGGGATGGCAATGGGGCGGGGCGGGTTTGGCAAAACCCACAAAAATTTCAACCCGCCTCGCCCCGCATAGTTGTTTTTTCAGTTTTCAACCCGCCCCGCTTTAAAAATTGTAATGATTGGTGTTTCTATAGTTAGCATAGAAGAATGGGATTTGTACAATGATACAAAATGAAAGATTGTCTTGTCATTGTACATAGAAAAAGAAACTTTAAAAAAATCCAAGTTAGATTAATTCCATAATTTACAAATCATGCCTTAGGATCACTGAAATCAAAGCCCCTTGTTGCTTTCTGTCATGTGGTGAAAGTTGGTCACATGACAGTCTTTGTTGAAATTACGAGAAGATTTGCAATTTGCAATAGAGCTTTGAGGATCTGGTCACGTGTCTATTAAATAAATTGAATATGCATTCTACAACAGGAGAATGAGAATAATAAAGCCAACTCCATAATAATTAAGTAGTTAAAATAGTTTTTTCTAATAACAAAAAGGGCTCTCGGGTTTTTTATTAATCTCTGTGATCTGATCCAAATAACTTAATAATAATCTTGAAATAGTAGTTGTCCAATATATATCATGAACAAAAGTCTCATCTTGAAATTGTAGTTGAAATGATTGCTTTGTTTCAAAAAAGCTAAAATTCAAAGTTGCCCCGCATTAAACCCGCAACCCGCCCCGCTTTGAAAATTTTAAAAACTGTTTTAACCGCCCACCCCGCACCCGCATAAGAGTAAACCCGCCCCGCCCCGCCCCATTGCCATCCCTAAAAACAGATCCATCTATGACTATTTTTTTAGACACCTTTTTAATAGTTAGAAAATGCAATTTTTTTTTGTATTTTTATATAACTTCTAAGTTCAGAAATTTCTATTTTCTATATGAACCAATGGACATTGAATTTTGCTGAATTTGGCACAGACAACCAGAAAGTAACATTTAATTTACACGAAGATTATAACATGATAGTAACCAAAAGGATACAAGAATGCCATTAATTGACAAGGCCAAGGAGCAGAAAAAGACAGGAAACATAAGGATGGAAATTCAAGAGGATGGGGAGCATAATTGAATATTGGGAAGTCCTCATTTAGGAAGCTACATACTCATGTCATCTCAAAGCCCACGTATGACGTATCTATATTTTACCAGATAATTGACACAACATTTGATGAGGAAAAGCTCGTGAAGGCTGAAATCCAGGGATAAAAATTGGTTTTAAGTCATAAAGATGAATAGAAAGAACAACACTTCGACATCTGATCTAACCTGATGTATTTAGAACGCTGCTCGTGGCTGGCATCTAGTCCTGGCTTTGAAACTCCTTCAGGAAGATAAGCTTCATAGATTGAATTTGCCGAAGCATTACCTCCAACCTCAATCATTGAATCAATTTCATCGTCAGACCATTCATCTAATGTCACAGACAAAACCTGCAACGTCATAGTCATAAGATGGAGGGATACAATTGCAAGAAGATCAGACTTCAGAGTTTGCATTTATAAGAATAGTATTACTGTAGGGAAGGGAATAAAAATGCACCAGGGAAACATGATCTACACTCTCGACAATTTCAGAATTATAGTAACATGACCTTTTAGAAGAAAGAGTAGAGAGTTAAGGCAAGGGAATGACCTTTCCTAGGTCTATGTCCTTGGATACCTGCTATGTAGTAAGCTAAAGGAAACTGAGAAATTTAGTGCTTTACTAATCCTAGTCTTTAACTTAAAAACATAATCAATCTAAGGGTAACAGAAAGTTTTTTAGTCAATATAACTCACTGCCCACGTCTAGAAATATTGAAACACAGAGACTTGGGGGATCAGAGAGTTATCTGTAGTCAGGTTGCCAGAAGACAATTAGCAGAGCAGCATGTGCCAGGATGCAATAAGATAGAACACGTTGCACGAAAAGAAAAATACTTGTTCAACTTTTGATGTAATGTTGGTAAAGTGATATAAGAAATTAAAAGTATCATCTGTGGTATAATTCGAATGTTTCAATTTCCAATAGGGTTTAGCAGGACATTATAGTCATTAACTTATTTCCATAAAACTAAATTGCATATGCATCTCAATTAAAAAAAGCTTGGTTCAAGCTGTAAATCATGGACAGCATCAGCTCTAAAGAGAAGAGGAACTATGGACAGCAACTAGCCCTGGAAAACTTACTTTTGAAATGTGAGTTCCAAGGCTTCTGTGCACACCACAGCACTTTAAACATATGAAAACGCCAATATTGGTCGACCTGGGATTGAGGAATACAATGCAAGCACTATAAAAATAAGGGAGAGAAACGAAAGAAAGGAGAAAAATTACTTTGAGATACTTGGAACAGAAACAACCAGAGGGATATTTGTATCACTTATGCTCCCTTCTATTCTAATTATAGTTTCTATTTCTTTTTCTTAAATTAGTTCTCAAAAATTAGATACTTTAGTGGGAGAAAGAAGTCTAGGGCAACTGCACACAGGAATTAAATAAACACCCTTTAAGGTTGAACCAATGTCATCATGTTCCGTACTGTCTGGTCAGACCTGGTAAGTGGGCTAGACCAGACCACTTGAAAGGAAAAGGGGGGTGGGGGTGGGGGGCATCAATCAAGTCACAATTGGCCCCCAACTGCTAAAGTACAACAGCTATTTCAGCCATTGTACCCCATTCCCCATCTTTTTCCATTGTTTACACACTTACTTGAAACTTAAAATACTCTCTGGAATTCAGAAGTTTGCATGCCAAGGCACTATTTTTTCTCCAAGAATAACTGACATTATATGTCTGGACCTCTAAGTTTATTCTTCCTTATCTGCACCATCCCATTTTGTTTACCCTTTTAAGCATTACTAAATGGATGGCTCGAGTTATGATCCATAGACTAGGGTATGGTAGTAACATGCTACACCAACAGGGTAGTTAAGGCCAGAAGCTTATCAGGAAGGAGTCAAGCTATCCTTTACCGGGATAACAACAGATGAATTTGTTCTCTCCATATCATTATTATGATTTGCCAATATGGTCTTTACTTGCTAACCTTCAATGCTGGTCACTGAACTGGAATAATCTGACAAATATCTATATACAGGTGGTATCTATATGATGGAAGCTTTGCTAGATAAACTTACAGTCCTCAAAGGAACAGCCCCATGATGTACATGGCAGGAGTTATAGAAGAACAGGAAGAAACAATAAAGAAAGCTACATGTAAGAAAGTAACAAAACCCCGAAAACAAAAAACAAATATTAAAAGTTCAAATATATGTATATATAGAGAGAGGCTCATAAAATACAATTATAAAATCGTTAGATATGTGGATTATGCATTTCTTATCCTGTTATCATCCAAAAAGCATCCACACTTCTACAAATAGAAAGATAGGCATCAGGTGCTGAAACTTACGCCCATTTAGGGTCCGGAGAACCACAATCAGCACATACACGATTATCTTTTTGAAGCAAAAGATCTTTCAATCTTCTTTTACCTGAAAATTTACAATTACCATCACACAAGAAGTAAAAGATAAATTCTAGTTGTTCAAAGAGTGGACAGGTTGGAGGTATCTATACAACGACAAGGTAGTAGCTTATAGCATGATACACTGAGACCAATAAAGATCAAATTATCAGCTTGTTATAAAACACAGCAGTTAGTTGGAAGAAATAGAAGCATAGAACTATCTCAAACTGCACAAGAATCTGTCAGTGGATAAGAGGACAAGAAAATTTGTATGTCGAAGTTAAAGTTATAACTCCAAATCCTCATTTTTCTCACAAAGGACTCCTGCCATCTAGCAACATGCAAAGTTGTAGAAACTATAGTCGAGTAACCATCAAAAAGATAAACAGGGTGTTTACTATTTTTTTTTTCTGACAAGCAGGGTGTAGTTTTACTCTCAATTAAATGGATCTGTATTTGTCAATAATTTTGCTGTTTATCTTAGCCCCGGGCCTTAGTTACTGGTTACTGTTATTGCATGCCATTTATCTTTTGGTTGTTATGCTTCTGTTACTATTATGGTTTCTACTGGAGTTACTAATGAATTGTCTCCTTCTCTTTTTCCTTTTTCTGAGCCGAGGGTCTATCGGAAACAGCTTCTCTGCCCTATCGGGGTAGGGGTAAGGTCTGCGTACACATTACCCTCCCCAGACCACACTTTGTGGGATTTACTGGGTAGTTGTTGTTGTTGTTGTAAACAGCAGCATCAAAAGACAAGTGCATACATTCCAGTCGCTCAAAATGGTCTAACAATCAAATCTTCAGTACAGACATGGGATCCACCTTCATGGCTAATACGTTATTCCTCTTTGGTTTAATCATTTCAACTTCCATGTGAACTTCTAAGATGAGACAGATAACCTATCTATTAAAAAACAGTAGAGATAAAAGAAATATGAATCAGGCAGCAATAAGCCTCTCTAGACCAAACATGATTGTAGAAGATCCACCTACTGCTTCCAATTCCCTTATAAAGCAAGAGAACTGGACCTCTTTACCCCATGTTGAACACAAAGAGTCTCTCCAGTCTCAATGGAAGTGTTCTATGGACAAAGCTTGCATTATTCTTCAACATTCTCTTTCACAACTCAGTTGAATGACCAGGCCTTTGTAGCTCACCGCCACAACCTTAAGAAATTGAACATGAACCAGAACTAAACAGGATATGTTTGATTTCTAAAGAGTGTGCATGATATTCTCCTAGGAGCATTTTAAATTGTTAATAACCAACGAGGAGCCTGAGTATGCGCATAAATGTGCAAGAACTGCAGACACAAAGTTTCCATTAAAAATCAAATTTCTCGTTCCGCTACTAATCTAATGGCTGTTTTGTACTTCCTCTAATACAACGACATGGCATGATGCCCTAGAGAAGGGCTGATATATTATTTGGATTACATTATTATAGCTAACTCGTTAAACAGCATGAATCATATTCAACTGCCACCATTTCTGCATGTACCTGTAACTACAGGCAGCTACTTCACATAAACACTTATCGTCCCAGAAATTGAGACGTATTTATTTATACATTCATACGAAGCACTATAAACTTGCAGTTTTATTAAGCTTAGATAATGCAATTCACAATAAGTCTCTTGAATGTAGTTTCCAGATACATCATGAACAACACATAAGACACAATAAGATGGTTGCAGGGAAACAACTACTCTAATACAGTGCTAAATTAGCATAGAAACAAAACTTCGATAGAGCAGCGAGATCATACTTGAAGTTGGTCTTGTAAGTGCAGACGGGCGCTGGCTCATTGCTCTCTAACAAGCTGTTCTCCTTCAACTTGACCACCTGTTGTAAAGAACCCACATGTAATGATTCAGTAACCTGAAACACTTAAGGAAGATATGCATGTTACAGGCAGACGAGGAGCTAGGATTTGAAGTTTATGGGTTCTGAACGGCCACCGAATCCATAGCTCGTTTTAGCTACTGAGTTTGCAATTAAATAATTATACATATTTAATACTCAAAAGTGTCGTCAAGACGCTATCTTTACGCCTTATCCTACACCTTGTAGGATTACCACGTACAACAAACTTTTATACCAACCAACACTTAAAAATGGTCCTAAAAGAGACTTCTCAAAGTAAAACATTTACGGCGGGAAGCATTTTCTATCACACTAAATGCATCATGTGCAGTAGTGTATATTCAAAAATTTATGAAAACAGATTGTTTTCATCAATCCAAAGCAGAAGCCACTATGTCAAAGCAAAACATCAGAAAGAAAAAAGGCTGCTGGCAAGACAAGATACAGACTTTACAAGTGATTGGTAGCATCAGAAGCCCATAAATCAAAAAGGGCAGAAGCAGTTCAAATTCAACAACAAACCCATATGACATAAATGGTAATCAGACTAATTAGGCCAACCAGAATATCAAGAATATACAAAACTCAGTAATTTCCAAGAATCAACAAATCCCAAATACAAAGATATAATCTTCATAAAAGAATGTTACTATAAAATACCCAGATCATCAAATAATGACTGCATTGAAATAAACATTAAGAAGAGGGAAAATAACTGATATATTCAACTGAAAAAAATAAAACATAACCTAATTTGAAGTAATTATAATATTGATTGATGATTCTTACTTTGGAATCTGAGATTATTCTTCAATGGGGAGAGATTGATATGCCGAAGGAGAGAGAGAGAAAAAGAGAGAATAACAGGAAAGTGGGAGAGAAATGCGAAGTTTTAGTGTTTTACATCTCATAAAGGGCAGTTATTATGTTAGTATATTACAACGTAACGATAACAAACTGCCTCTATTAGACAATTACATTAACTATTGCAGTCTGAATTGTTTAATTTATTTGACAAATTAACCATTCCCAAGTTCCAATTTTTTTTTTTTTTTTTTTTTTTTTTGTGAATTCAAAGTTTCAACATTATTATCTTGTAAAGTAGATGTGTTTAGCCTTAAAATGGATAACAATTGAATTTATTCTTAATTTTAAGGATATGTCGATTAATTCAATACAAATAATCAATAACGTTAGATAAACGAATAAAGGTAAAACAAATAGTCAAACCAGTTGTAATGTTAAGTCCGAACTCAGGTATGAGCTAAGTGATTGTTCTGCTCTCGATTCGGAGCCAAATATCTATGAAGAACTATGAATAAGAACAAGAACTTTGAACAACCAGAGGAAAATAGATGTATATTGCCTTGGTATGCGTGTTACAATGTGTCTAATGAATAGTCAGCTTCCCCTTTATATAGCAGGGGAGTTTTACCCTAAGTACATCTTTCTTCTGGCTAATCACTTATCTACCACTGATACGAGCCGAGATTCACGCCGTGACACCCGGTTGGGCATGGATATCATGGCCTTTGTTGATCGTGTGCGGTCGTTTGACAATGCTTTCCGATGTCACGTTATTCGAATCAGGTCCAGGGGCATGATCTCGATGGCTTCGAGGGCATGACCTCAATGGCTCCGGGGGCAGGAGTTTGGTTCGAGCTCTGATACGGGCGGCTACCGGCTTCGTTCTTAAGTACGCGCAGTTATGTCCTCTCTTTGTTCGCCCCATCGAGAAATCGGGGTACTTCTTACCTCCGATGTTACCCGTATACAAGATATAACATCATGTCCCATTAAAAGTACACAACTAAAATAAAAAAAATATGTTAGAACTTTAATTCATTTTAGTATTCTTTTTTCATTTCATATATTAAATCAAGAGACAAACCATTTCAATCACCTTTGTACTATTGAATTAAATCATATGAAATTAAAATGTCTAGATCAAAGAGATAGTCCGAATAAGAATTTACAATTTAAGTCCTAAAGTGTGTACAAACTTTATCAGGATTAGGCTGTCTTATTAGGCTTCACATAATGAACAACACTTCATTAACCAAAGATCCATGAGAAGTTATTTTAGGGCGATGTGCACAGATAGCCATTAATAGCACATGTCTATATTTTTAAGCCAATATTTTAATTGTCTTTAGTCTTTAGCTACTGCTTAATAAACTTTTACCTGCTTTGACAAAAATACCCTTCTGTTATAAGCTTATACCTACGCTCCTTATTAACGATCAGCAGCAGCAGCACATAACTAACTTCCAAAGCAGCAGCAGAGACTGTGATCGGCCAGAATTGCAGTAGCTTCTCTTCCGATTTCATACTATAGCAGCAGCAGAGATCGTGATCGTCCAAATTGCAGTAGCTTCTCGTCGAAAAATCGACATAAAATTACAGTAAGTTATGCTTTTGTATGTTTCTGTTGATTTTTATTTCGTTACTGGGAATTTGATTTTTTTTGCTTTTCTGGATTGATAACGTTAGGGACATCGCACCCTGTGATTATTCTATAAATATTGAGGACATAAAGTTAAGGATTTAGTGTCCTGAATATTAAGGACATAGTGTCCTGGTTTTGTAAAAGTTCAGGACCATGAATCCTTAACTTTTGAGCTTGGAACTCAAAAGCTAAGGATTCATGGTCCTGAACTTCAAGTTTCAAGTTCAAAAGTTAAGGAAACTTGGTCCTTAACTTTGATTTCCATGTTCAAAAGTTAAGGACGAATGGTCCTGAAGTTTGAGTTCTAAGCTCAAAAGTTAAGGACGCATGGTCCTGAACTTCAAGTTTCAAGTTTAAAAGTTAAGGACACTTGGTCCTGAAGTTTGAGTTTCAAGTTCAAAAGTTAAGAACACTTGGTCCTTAACTTGGCCCTGAACTTACAGTTCATGTCCTTAATTTAAACAAGGGTTGCTCTATAAATATGTCCTGAATTTCCCATTCTCTTGACTTGCAGGATGGAAACAATATGTGTTATAGTTGCTTTTAATGGTAGATGGACTGCAGACTATAAGTATCTTGATCATCAAACAAAACTTGTTCTAGTACCTAAGGCAATTCGATTTGAAGATTTTATTAAACAGGTATTTGAAGTTATTGAATTGGATAGAGACAAGTTTGAAGCAATGATATGGTTTGATATCAACCTGGGAACAATCAAGGGAATGCTTGTATCCAAAGATTTATATCTTCACACATGTATAGAGTTACTAAAAAGTCATTCACTCTTCAAGGGCTGTGGTTTCATTATTGATGTTTCAGAAAGAGTTTTTGGATCTACTAGCGCCTTTGAACATGTCAACAGAGAAAATCAACATGACAATCAAAACAAATGCCAACAGATAATGGAAATAGATATGGTTGAAGCTCAACCAATAACTGAAGAGGTGCTTCAAACATTTGATTGTATTCAAGTAGAAGGACAAAGCATTATAGAGATTGACAATAAACAAGCTTTGGGTATTCAAGTCTTAGAGAGTGCACCATTAATAGAGGAAGTTGCTGAAAAAATCTCTACTCAACTAACTAGACGAAGCTCAAATTCGAAACAAAAAGAATCCCCAACTACGATATTAAGAGAAAATGCTTCGTTGGATGAAATAAAAGTGGGATCAATATTTGAAAAAAAGAAGAGTATAATTAACTGTTTTTCGAATATAGCAATTAAAGGACATTTTGAATTCAAGGTTGTTAGATCAAGCTCAACAAGATATTCATTGAAATGCAATGATGATAAGTGTGTGTGGTGTGTGCGTGCTTTCAGAGTTAAAGATTCAACACTGTTCAAGATAGTAAAGATTGAGAAAAATCATGACTGCTCAGTTAACACTATGAAAGGGGATCAAAGGCATGCAACTTCAAAGTTGATTAGTGGTTACATTATTGACAATCTTTGAGACCCAAGGTTTGAAGTTACTCCAGCTTTTGTCATGGCAGAAATGCAAAAATTGCATGGACTAGACATTGGGTATCACAAGGTGTGGCGTGCTATTCAACGTGCTTCAGCTTTAATAAGAGGAACTCCTGAAGAGAATTACGAATTATTGTCTTCATACTTGTATATGATGAAAAGTAAAAACCCGGGAACATATACTAACATAAAGATAGATGAAAACAACAGGCAAACAATCAAAAAAGAGATTATTAGTCTGTTTTATGAACTATAGGACATGCTGTCCTTAACCAGTGAAAAAGTTAAGGACGTGCGGTCCTTAACTTTGATGTGTGCAGTGAAAAAGTTAAGGACACTTGGTCCTTAACTTAGAGTTCTAGTAAACTAAGT